>NW_022991930.1:520587-673495 GCF_902827175.1 Gymnodraco acuticeps
TTCATTCTGATAGGACGTTACATTAGGCTCCGATAAAGATATATCTCCCTCCTATTTAACTCATAATGTTAGTAAGTCAGGAAATATAATAAGATTAGTTAATTAATTATATGGCCAAATATAGCTGCTTAACCAAATTAAGGTTTAGGATTTATTATTTTAAATGTAATAGATTTCATTTCTGCCTTGTGAAACCATATGTTTCCCAAACAGTGATTTTAGAAGCTACCCTGTTGAGCTTTGATTCAACATTTTTTAGAAACTCCCGTTGATTTGAATAGTTTATAGGACACAACATGGGGCCTCAACCCATACAAAAAACGTTATCCTGCAGGTTTTAAATAACCAAATGTGTAGATTTGTGTTTTTTTCACTCAATGGAAAAGGCAGCAACAATATTGGATAAACTGTCGTACATGTTGGCACTGGCAGGCCATGCTGCTCCGAGCCAGGCGTAGAGTTTGACCCCTCTGAGGTCCCTTCAGCCTCCACAGGGCCTCGGTCCAGGTGAGTCCAGGTGAGTCCAGGTGAGTCCAGGTGAGTCCAGGTGAGTCCAGGTGAGTCCAGGTGAGTCCAGGTGAGTCCAGGTGAGTCCAGGTGAGTCCAGGTGAGTCCAGGTGAGTCCAGGTGAGTCCAGGTGAAAGCATTCCTCCCTGGGGGGTGCAGGTAGAGGAGGGGAATGGATGGAATAAGATGAGTTGGGTGTTAGATGGAAGACCCACCACCCACGGAGCTGCCACGCTCTCTGCTCCTCTGAAGGTCCCTACCTGCTAATTTGCATCAGTAAACAAGCAGCCGAGGACTTCAAGGTGTCCGCAGAAATGAGGCCTGACACGGGGAGGGTGCTGCTTCAAAGCATGTGAGCAGGTGTGTGTGCGTTGCATCAATCAAACAGTGTGTGTAAGGTTTGTATCGTGGGAATAGCTTTCTGGGACACTCGTTTATTTCAATGTCTTAGTTGTAGAGTCACGGGATGATATGCTTTTGATATGATTTCTATCCTTCAAGTGGGCTTTTTTGTTGTTGCTTTGTTAGCATGAAGTAAATCTTGCCTTCGAGATTTAAAGGTCCAAAGGGTTTAGTGTCAAATGCACAATATTTACAGCATATTTTTATTTTGGCAACGCACATTTTAAGTCCAAGGCTTTCCTACAGTGACATGTTTTAGAATCAGAATCAGAAATACTTTCATAATCCCAGAAATTTGTTTTATTGACAGTTGCTCCAAAAGTATAAATATAATATAATGTATTATATAGTATAATATAAGAAGAATGTGCAATAAAAGATAACATAAGGTATACAAATCTGAATTAAAGTGAAATGTCCTATATGATATAATAATATAATATACTTAAGATACAAAACAAATAAAACATGAAATAGAAATGTCACAATGGACACAATTCAAAATGCAGAAATGAAGTACCTTCAGTGTAAAATAGAATATGATAACATTGAAATGCTGTACAATGGAACAAAATACTGCTAAATGTAATAATATATGAATAAATATGCAGACTGTAAACAGATGTGTTCTATTCATAAGTGAATGCACTCCTCAGATTGATGCAATGGTCAGCATTGATATCAGCTTTAGAAAAACACAAATCAGTAAACCCTCTGTGTACCTGCAGCGACGCTGGAAAATCCATCACAGTGAATGTGTGTATACATGTTTCTTTAGATGGGCCACCACCCACGGAGACGTGTCAGGTAAATATTTAGAGGGCGAAGGGTGGAAGGTGGGGGGGGTGAAGTGTCCGATGACCAGAGTGGACACATGCCATCTGAAGCTATCCATCCACTCCACGTAGGCATGTGATACGCACGCAGACACCTGATCCTGCATTAGCCCGCCTCTGAAGCTACGCTGCATCACGGCTCACCCCAAACGTCAACTTGAACCAAAGGGCCTCCAGCCAAATAACTGTGTGTGTGTGTGTGTGTGTGTGTGTGTGTGTGTGTGTGTGTGTGTGTGTGTCAGCAAGTATCTTCACTTGAACGTGGTATTTCTGCTACGACTAAAAAATAACAAGACTTGGGAACAAGAAAAGGAGTAATTGTTTTCACCTCTAGTAATTCATGTGTGCAGGGATTAGAGTGTTTGTGTGTGTGTGCATTGAAGAACTTGTTGTCATATGTCACATGGAGAGACGGGTGATGACAGAGGCTTTTGTAGGTGCGTTTTATTCCACAAGATGCAGGCAGAGGGTTAAGGAAATGCAGCTAATATTTGTATGCTAACTCACTACATATTTAAGATATGCTTTACTGCCAATTAGGTAGCTGGTTTATCCAGGAGTAGATGCATTGGATGCATGAGTGTCACATCCTCGTCACATGAGTAACAGTCCTACCTGTTTCTGTATCAGTGAGTTGCACAGGTGAGGTCTCGTACCAATGCCCACCTTCCCCCTGAGGTGCCAGGTGCTCTTACAGCAGCAAACCACAAGGGGAGCTACTGCTATTTCCACAGCCTGTAACACACCACACACACACACACAACACCACACACACACCACCCACACACACACACACACACACACACACACCACACACACACACACACCCACACACACCCACACACACACACACACACACAACCAGGGTGTCTCTCCAGCCAAACACTGTGTTCAGTCAACCTGCTGCACGGGGATCAGCACGGATCAGCGCCCCAGCTCCAGGCAACAGAGAGAGAGGCGGTGATTTCAATTTGCAGACAGAAGAAGAATAACCTTCAATAAAATGAAAGCAAGCATGAATCAGTTTTTTTTGTTTCCCCTGATTTTAAGAAGTTTGGTTGCAACAAAAACTCTTTATGCTAAACTGAAATGTCAATTATAACTGAAAGCTATCTTGTAGTCAATTTCCTGTTGTTTGTCTTGTCTTACCCCGGCTTCACTAAATCCACTGTTTTAAGTGTTCCCTATATTGCCCCTATGCCCTGTAAGGTGTCCATGGGTGTTATGAAAGGTGCCCCCCAAAATAAATGTATTATTATTATCTTGTCTATTCATAGATTCAAATATTTAGTGTGTTAAAGTGTGGGTCATATATGTAGATTTTGTCGTAGCCAATCATTTAAATGTGGTCTCATTTTCACTTGTGCCCACTTTTCCTTTGTAATAAGTATTTAAGATGTTTTATATTGTGCTACTTTAACAAGCAGGAAAGCAACAACTGTTTCTTTTTAGCAATTTATCATTTATTCTGTGGGATTGTGTAAAATAAGTATATTCATATCGTTAATATAGATTTTAATGAAATGTAAGTTCCTAGTTTTGCTTACATAGCTATTGCATTGCTTTTTTTGGGCAGTCAGCAACAAATATATATTTTTCTCTGACTTACCTCTCGATTTCGTATGCTTAATAATATGGTTAATTTGGTATTTAATGTGATTTTAGTTTTGCTATGAACATTATTAACTATTACAAGTTTTAAATGATGTTGCTTTTATGGACTGGTTACAACAAACAACAATCTGATCATTTATCGCTTCATTTCTAATGTGAAGTGGGTCAAATGAAGGCTTCATTTTTGGGCAGGTCAGCAACAAAAACATATTTTTTAGAACTTATCTCTCGATTTCCTGAAGTAAAAAGTAGGCGTATTAATATGGTTCATTTGTATTTGATGTTATTTAGTTTTCTTATTTCAATAGCTATTTTGGAGAAGTCTGAATCATGCTGCTTTCATGGGCAGGTCTGCAAAAACAATAGAACAAGACGTAAAGAAAAAAAATGTAACGAAAAAAATCTCTACAAAGGAGAAACACCCAAGTGTGAACAGTATTAATGTCCAACCCTCTTCCTGTTAGTCCATATGTAAACACAGCTCTGTTCTAGGACACTGATGTCAGATACGGTAAGAGACGTCAACAAGCGAGGACATGTTCTAATAAATATCATTACATTGAAGCAGGCTGAAAATATGCCAGAGTGCGAGACTACAGGCAAGATTAATGAGCTGAGAAATCAGACACAAACACAAGCGAGATTTCTTTCCACGTCCAGTGCACTGCAGTGTTTGAGGTTGGTTGGGAGGTTGCGCATGACGAGAAAGGATTTCTGCTCGTCGTCGTGCCGCTTAGTTCGTCTGTCAGAGAGTCAGCCATGTTTCACAGAGCGAGAGGATGATAGGGGGCCGAAAGGATAGGAAATATGGGCGAGGTAGAGAAATATCTGAGTAGATAAAGCTGTTTAAATGGTCCATCCTTTGATCACCTGGGTCTGCCAAAGAATACTTGGATGTTTTATTGTGAAAGCAGAAGTGTTTTCCTTTATGAATGACTAGAATGGCTTTCATCAGGATTTTAAGAATATACCTCTGGAGATTATCATCTTTTTACTAAAGTTGGTTATTGTAAAAAAATAATATATCAACAATATGGTTTTTTTGCTATTCAAATTTTTATTTTGAGTCATAGAAAAGGAAGGTATAGTATGTATTTTTTGTTAAACTATAGTATTTGGTGATTTAGTTAGAGGTCACATGACTGTATATTAGGTTTGTTTACAGTACTCTACTTTAATATGTTTTACAAAATTATCTTTTCCCTACAGTTTGAATGTTATCTCAATGATTTGCTTGAAGAAATAAGTTACTGTGAAAGTATTTTGGAAGATGTGTGATAATTAAATGAATTATTTTACTGTTTTAGTGATTAATGTGGCCTTAGGTTGTTGTAGTTTTATCTATTCTCGAAGGACAAATAAAAAACTACTTTTTGAGTTACATTTATCTGGAGTTAAAGATGTTATTACATTTTCACGTTTCATAAGAAATACCAGAAGTCTGCTGTTTGAAAGGTTAAGTTGAACTTAAAAAAAACGTTTACTACATTATATCCAGTCGTATATAATATGATTTTGAATTTGGGGTATAAACAGGGTCTTTTAAATATAGACCAAACATTAGCAACCGTCTGGATCCTTCTGAATTTATATATCAAAATAACCAAAGATGTGTACAAAATATTCAAAATTCCAACAATGTAGAAATCCACTTCAAGCGAACAAAAGTCTTATCAGTATTTCCTTTAGTAAATTCTTTGACTGCTTCTATACAATAGGCGAGGGAACCTTTTCATTATGCGCGGGCCGTGTAATCTCTGCCCTCTTGTTTTCCTACGGCTCTCAAATGTAGCTCGCCACCTCCAGAGCCCAGCTAATGGATGCAGATGGAGGAAGTGTTTGACATTATGGACACAGCAGTGCTTGTTTTAGAGGAGCTGGTCATGTGGTCTGCCTTAACAGTACCCCTTAATGTGACTCGGACCCCCCCGGCCAACTCTAGGGGGGGTTCAGGAACTGTCCGCTGTGGGGGAACTGAGTGTCAGTTTAGCCCCCCAGTGAACACAAGTCAACATGCCTTAATCCCCCCATCACCTAAAGTTACACTTTTCGGTCTGCAATTAGCCAGCCGGGAAAATCTCCCCTTTGCCCTATACTGAGTTTCCGAGCCCCGACATGGAGCTCCGTGCTGGGGCTGTGGCTTCAGCGCGGAGCTCCGTGCTGGGACCCGGAGCTGGTTTCCATGGCACAGTGCCGGCCCAGCCACATGGTCCCCTCATCTTTCACTGTCACCGAGCGGGAGAAGAAGAGATCAAAACAAACATGTGGTGGCAGGGAGAGCTCCACATGATGAATCGCTGTAATCAGTATCGGCTCGCTGTGATTGGTGGAGGCTGCTTTTGACAGATTCTCCAAGTGACTGAGTGACAACGAGATCTGTGACCTGGAGCATACTCTACGACCTCAGATACGGCTGATCCGCACAGACCCACCACCGGTCATTATACTCTGAATGTAAACATTTTATGAGTAATTCCAACATGGACGCCGGGTGTTTGGTGGGCGCCATGTCCATTATCAACAGGGCCGGAGCCATGCCAACAGGAATGATGGGGGTGTAAATTCCAGTCCTTGGTATCAGCTCCATTCTGCACATTGTTTACCTCCTTTGCGACTTCCTGCTTCTTCATCTTGGAAGAGGAGCACAGGAAGGCCCGATATATTCCCCCTCAACCCAAAACTCCCGTTCGCCAAAACAAAAAGCCACATTGTAGTTCATGTTCCCGTCTCCTCCGCCGCACATTTTCCAGCCGGGGGCGTGGCATCAGCATTCCTCCAGGTCTGCTCTCTGCACGCCTCTGATCCCCCTAATTTCACTGTTTAGGGTCGGTGTGAGGGTTTCTCTAATGGACATGTTATCCACTTCCTGCTGATGCTGGGAGGCGCTCCTGATCCCGCTGTCACAGACTGAATCACCACGTTAAAAACCCGCTAAACACCTTCAGCGTTTCAAATTGGAGACGAACAAGAAGACTCATCACCTCACCGACCCCTGACATGCGAGGGGAGTTTTTTCAGTTTGGCCAAAGCTAAATGGGAAAGCGGAAAATGAGCGGGAGGAAACTGGATCAGCCTCTGAAAGGTGCATTCACTGACAGGAAATATCCACTCAGTTTTGGGAGTTTTTGGAAGAAGAGAAGCAGACTCTGGCTTGCTCATTAACCTCCAGTTATTCATTATCAAGAAAGGGAAAGTAGTTAATGGGATATGCACACATGCACTTAAACACTCTCACACTCATGCACAGTGGGCCTGTCTGTAGTGGCCTATGATTACTGGCTTTGGTTCAAGTTCAGGAAAGTACAAAAGTATTGGCATCAAAATATACTTAAAAGTACTCCTTATGGGAAATGGCAGAATCATGCATAATAAATAACTGTGTAATGATTATTGATGCTGCAATGTGTTGACTACAGCTGGTCAAATGTAACTACTACATATTTTAACCTATAATTAAATGTAAGTGTTTCTTTAATAATGGATTTACATTTTGTATTAGCTAAATAAATCGGAATCTGTAAAGTAACTAAAGCTGTCAGTAGCATAAAAAGTACAATTCAGTATGGAGTTACTCAAGTTAAGTACAAGTACCTAAACATTTTTACTTCAGTACAAGTACCTACAAATTGTACTTATGTACTTTGTTACGTTCCAACACTGACAAGAAGTTAATATGGCTAAAGGCTCAAACAGAAGTCACATTTATCTCCTAATCACCCCTCGACCCCTGACATTGGAGAGGTTTTTCAGTTAAATGGGAATGTAAAAAATGATCAGAAGGAAACTGGAGGAAACTGGATCAGCCTCTGAAAGGTGCATTCACTGACCGGAAATATTCACTCCGTTTTGGGAGTTTTTGGAAGAAGAGAAGCAGACTCTGCATGGCTTGCTCATTAACTTCCAGTTATTAATTCCAGCTACAGAGGGAAAGAAGTTAATGGGATATGCACACATGCACTTAAACACACTCATACTCATACTCATGCACAGTGGGCCTGTCTGTAAGGGCCTTTGACTCCAGGGCTTCGGTTCAAGTTCAGGGAAGCAGAGGCTGGTGAAGAGTGAAAGAGCCCGGGTGGCTGAGGAGGGACGGATGGAGCGAGGGACGGAGGCATGGAAGAGGGGGAGTTGGGGAAAAGGTGGGATGGGGGGGGGGGTCTAAGTTTCGAGCCCTCTCTGCCAAAAACAACAAGCAGGCCTTCTCATATTCAAATAAATACCAAGCCAGTGGGGAGCATGGAGGGGCGGCAGATAAGGAGGAGGCATGGGGCGAGAGCTGGAGGATCTACACTGAAGCCTCTTCAGCTCCGTGGAGAGGAGCAGAGCAGGCAGTGAAAGATTTACAATGAGCCTAGACTCTGCCCTTGTATTTAATACCGGGCTTAAGATGCATTAGAGGGGACAAAGGCTGCGGATCCTGCTCGGGGAGAAGAAAGGCCTTAATTAATTTGGGGAGATCACGGAGGCCCACATCATCGGTTCTTTGTGGCAGGAATGCCAGCTATTTACCGGCGCTCCAATGGGGCTGAGGGAGAGGAGAGGTGATGACGCCTGGCCCGCCGCGCAGCAGATAGGGAAAGGATACTTTTCAAAAGCTAAAAGCTTCCCAGTTTTAAAACAAAGACGGGAGGGAAAGAGAATAAGTGATTTTGAAAAGGGATCCCCCCCCCCCCTCCACCCTTCCTATGTCCTACAGAGACATTCCTAACTGGTTTGCTTTCTTTCCCTGAGAAATTCAACTTGATTTATGATATCGACTCAAAAAGGATGTGCAGTACAAATGCACCCAAACTATTTTTCCTGATGATTTAAAAACACACTTCAAGGCATTCTGCTAATATTATTATTACTTTGTGCATGCCTTTTTATATAATAATGTTCTATGTTCTTCGTCATACTTTGCTGTAACAACATTTCTCCTTTGTGGGACGAATAAAGGAATTCTGATTTTCCTGTGCGCGAGATTGTCTCCTACAGTAATCTCCCTGTTGGATGATAGCTCAAAGATAACAGCGGTGTTGCTTCAGGTGTGGGGAGTCGGGGGGGGCAGAGAGTGGAGGCGGCACAGAGGCTGTTGAAGGGCACAGTGGGCAGCTGTCAGGACTATATTGGTTAACTGGGAGAAGACATGTGGAGAGAAGACCTTCCGTCCCAAAATAAACAAATAGCGATGGCACACATCTTCGCAGACAACTGCCGAGAGGGAGGGAGAAAGTGAAAATGTGCTTTTCTCTCTTTTGATTTCTGCCTGGACAAAAAGACCGAGCAGGGCAGTCGTCAAACCTCAGAATCCATCAAACGTATACACACGTGGGATATAATGTATAAACGGTATAAAGGGTGCAACGTTGAATGAAACGTGTTCTGTCCATTTTTACCATGACATTCATTATGTTTTAGTGATATTCTTTTAGTAAAAGGTGAAGTCCACCCTCCCGTGTTTTAACAATGTGTGTGTGGGAATATATGTGGGAATTTGCCTGAAACAGACACGAGGGATTCTGGATGTTCACCTTGGGTCAGCCATTGTGTTCATTTCCATTGTGTTTTTATGTCCTTTTTATGATGACCCCCAAAATACAAAGAGAGCAGGGCAGAACAGGAAAAACCACATTTATATGCCAACAAGGAAATGTGTTTGGGATCATTTGTTCTGGTTTTTTCTTCTTTTACAAAAATAGAGGAATTCCCAGTTTGAACGAGAAGTTTTAACTACTGCAACACAGCAGCAGAATTAACCTCCTAATGGTACATTTCCAATGTTTTCTTTTACAGTTCCTCTACAGGTATGTGTTGCAAAACGATGCACACAAACTAGACCGACCGTTAAGTCATTTTTTTATTGTAATTTTATGATTTTTGTATTCCTATTACATTCCTTTAGCGTGTGTGGCTGCATTGGTTCAAAGTAACTATAAGTACATTTACCCAAATACTGTAGTTAAGAATGATTTTTGACAAACGTGTACTTTACTTGAGTATTTCCATTTCATGTTCCTTCTACTCCACATTTACTTAACTTTGTATACAATATAAAAAACAGGATATTCCTATATGATGTAGTACTAAGTCGTTTGTAAAGTCTAAAAAAGTGGCTCCATATCGACCAACAAGATTTAAATCTGTGTGATAAACTGAATAATATAATATCATTTCATAATAAATTACTTTGAAAGAGCCATTCAACATTATGTGTACATTTTCTTTCGATACTCCAAGCTGATAATGCTTTCAATAATACTTAACAGTAAACTCATAATATTAAAATGGGCGATTGGAAACATTAGTACTTTAACTTTTGGACCTTTGAGTACATTTTGATGTTAATACCTTTGTACTTATACTGTTTACTTGTAGTATTTTTACTTTTACTTATTTAATGGGTGTGAGTACTTGTTCCCCCTGTGACTGAACCTATTGAAATTGACTGGATTACTGTATGTCGCCTTTACGCATGACTGGCGGGTTATTGAAGGACGATCTGCAAACACCACTAACACAATGTGAACACAAACTCACATCAGTATTTACGATCTGCCCCGCTGTGAAAATAAACCAGCATGCACTGAAATAACACATTTTCAATATCAGCCTCCATACTTACACACAATATCTTATACACCATTTGAGCGATTTTTTTTATTTCTATTTATTCATTATGGCGACGAACCAACGGAGAAAGAAAGTATTCAAAAATATCCAAGAAGTAACGACAGAAGTGAGATTACAAATAGCGGGAAATAAATAGTGATAGACATCGGACAAATATTCAACAATGTGGTGAAATGTTTGGACGTTTTTACTGAAAATCTCCAATTAGACTTCGCGCTGATGTGGAGATTTGATGTCGGGAAAAGACGTGGAAACATTGTAATACAGGAGGAGTGAATGAAGGCATTCAGAAATATGGCAAACAGAACCAAACAGACTGGTGCGTAAAAGCATCAAAGATTAAAATAAAAGATAAAGCGTTTAGTATTTAACAGCAAAACCTAAATATATATCAATGCTAGAATAATAGCTATTTTTGTATTTGTATTCAGGATTTGATTAGATTAGATAAGCTGTATTGATCCACATTTTGGAATTCGTCAGAGCAGCATAGGTAAGACATAGCACAATCATTATAAAGTAAAACCAAAAGTAAAGATATATCAGCAGTAATTATATACACCAACATGTTTGTATATTGCCTTGATACATAAATAAATATATAGTAAATAAATAAAGTAACCATATAGCTTATTGGCCCACATCAAATGTATTTTCTTTATTATTATCTGTAAAAGAAGTCCATTTCAAATGTCTGTGTATTAACGTAAAGTCAGCGCTAATGATAACTTAAGTAAGAAAAGTTTTTTTATATTTACATTTTCTTCTGAATAAAGAATCGATTATTGTTATGTCTTTTTAGCCGTTTGTAGGGCCTTGATACACTTTTCTGAATACTTCCTCGTGCATACCTGCATCTCCCCGTGCATTTCCTGCAGCCCCGCGAGGACACCCCGGGCTGTCAACTGCTCACTTCCTCTCCCTTATTCTGGGATTTACACTAATATTTATACAGGATAGGGTTTAATACGTGGAGTGCGCCGCCTCGGTCCCCACTGCTAATGTCACGCAACATGAATGTGAACATCATTGTTTTTATGATGAGTGGCACACCTGGTGATTTATTATGTGTTAAAAGATGGGAGCGCGTAATTAATAATGTTATCATCCTGATTGTGGCTCGTTAATTTAAAAGACTGGGGAAATAAATATGAATACAACACAAGCGTAAAAGACGTCAAAGCAGGGTTTTTTTTAGGAGAGAGAGAGAGAGAGAGAAGAAAGGAGAGGAAGAAGAGGTTAACTATCACATCTCTGTTTATTAATAACACAGAAATGCAGCCGAGATCTGAGCCATTTAATGAGGCATGGGCGGGATCTCTTTTTTTGTGTCATTGATTACCACCACACAGGCCTGTCCTGTACTGTACATCAGGAGGAACAGCAGAGAACCAGCAGCATGTGGGGATAAGTGTCACTGACAGATTCTCAAAATGTGTTAAAAGAATGTTACGCACAGGTAAATGCAATGAGACCGATTTTAATACAACTTTATCGAACAAATGTGTTTTTGTGCGTAAAGGTTCGCGTCAAATGGCACCGAAGCCCCGCAGGGTTTCCTTCTGGTGGCCCAAGTCCCCCTTGGGCACTTCATATCTGTGCCGTTTGGAGAGAAGCGCTATATAGGAACGACGCGCTATAAGAGAGGATACTATTTTCCTGAGTAAAATAAAAGTGAAAAAAACATTTTAACTGCTAAAAATATTTTAAAAAATATATATAATGTAAATGGTACTTTCAGTTCCGCCAATTATATGTGGGTATAGGGTGGATGATGCCTGCAGGAAAACTCCGCGAGCTGAAGTGAGGGCTTTGAATTTGCGACTAAAAGGTGGGCAGTGGGCACATGTATTTGTACGGATGCACTAACTACACTAAACAGTGCCATGTCACTGATATTGCTCTCAGCAGGGCCATCGGCCGAGTGCATGTATACAAAGTGTAACAATCTTTAGAGATCATTCTTTTCGACATTAATACTAAAATGTACAATTCAATCCACTCTAAAGAGGACTTTGACCGATCCAAAGTTTACGGAAACACGTTTTCTCTAATCAATAAATCCAAGAGTTCTCCTCTATCAGTTCCACATGGAGCCTACTCGTTTGAAAACATGGTCAAAGTTATTAATAGGCTATGCTATGTGAATAATAATTTTACAAAAACAAACAAATAACCTGATTTTATATTGACAAAGGACTGACTTGGTTCTCGCTGTTGTGTGTCCGTCAGTCAGTGTTCAGGCTGTTTCCTCCTATCAGCTCACACTTTGCTCACTTTGTCGACTTGTTGTCAGCCCGAGAGGAAAGGTCTGCAGCACGGGGCCCTACAGCAAACATATTCCAAGGAAGGTTGGCTAAAAACATGAATAATAAAACTGTATTTTAAAGGACAAAAACGATTGTCGTGTCACAGATGCGTGAATGTAACGAAATCTAAAAGTCGTAGAGTAACACATGTGCTAAAGGAGCCTGTTGTGTATGATCGTAGTAAAAGCCTTATTTCACACTGTACGGAAACTGTTCCATTAAAATAAAAGGAGGTAGGCTACAGAGATTTCAGTTGTTGGTATCATTCGCCGTTAACTTCTGTGCAATGAAAGTAACTAACCCTGATAAAGACTTGTTGAGTCGTTGGCCATTCATGTATCAATAAAGTGTTTTTAATTAACATTCCGAGGGCCATGGATTTCCAATAAAAGTGAGAGGACAGTCCTTTTATTTATTATTTTATTCCTACGCAACTGTATTCTTAAGAAGCCAATATTGTGTTTTTTCACCGAAAAAAATCGCATTATTTTCATTTTTTGTAAGCTTTCCACATTAAGTCTGCTCTGAAACTTCCTCTACTTTCACACAGCACTTTATTTTAATGTGTTGAAATGTGTTGTTGTTTTGGAGTGGGGTGTGGGTTGATGAGGCTTAATGTTGAACAAGTGTATTTTCTCCGAGTAAAATGTCCTCTCAAACTCAGGAGTTCATGTTGAACTGCGCTTCGGCCGCTCTGAGGCCCGCGAGCGGATTCCAACACAGTCTCTTCCCATTCTGATCTGCTCCTGTATTTTGTCTGTTATCACCTGAGTATTTACAAAGGGGGCTTCCGACTCGGCCATGATGAAGTGAGTCGGTATCGATGGCATCATATCTGATTAAAAAAAAGAGGAAGAAAAAGTCTGCATTTGGTGATGACACTGGTGTTGACTTTACCATTTATTTCATTTAATATTTGGGCAAATTCTAAATAAACTGAGTGCTAATTCCCTCGTACTCCTAACTCTAAACTTGTACATTGCTCTGAATATTTTGCAACCTTTTCCATAATTCTTCTTGATAAACTGCACATCTCTTACATTTTGAATCTGAAACTGTACATCATTTATTTTTATTATGTCCGTTTCTTTATGTACTTTTTGCATATTCTTATATTTCTGGTTCACAAGTGTTTTAAAAGGTAACAAAATAGTTTTATAAAAGTGATAACAAATGTGTTTATGCACCATTATAATCAAATTCCTCACCTATCTATCTATCTATCCATTTGCCATTACCAACACATTGCAGTAGTTGATGTTATGCTCAGAGACTCCCGCGGAGAAACATCCAAAACAAATAAGAGGTAATCCTCTAACTGCTTTATCCCATTAGACCCCCGCTGCTGCCTTCACGCTTAATTCAGAGACTCCCGGTGTAAATGAGACCTTCCGCTTTGTATCAGCAGCTCCAAAACAACACGTCTTCACTGCTGCACATTAAACTCGACCTGATAATCTGAGAAGCTATAGGGCGATACAGGAGGAGAGGTCAAGTCCAGCTGCGGCCTCAAGTGCCTCGTGTGTTTGTCTGTGTGCGTTTACTGACTGCAGCGAAGGCATTTTGTCCAGTAGAGTTCATATCTTTAGGTATGTGGCATAGGAGGAAAGGGGCTGCGTAAAAGTCATAAAAACGCAAAAAAAGTAGACAAAAAAGCCTAAAGGTATAGATTCGTTTTATTTTATGAACTGAAGGTGCCATTGGGTTTCGTCAAAGCTGCCTCCAAATAAAGTATTAGTATGTATTATAACTAGTGTGAATCCAAAAAGGTAACTCCTTAAGTGATAATAGTTTAACATGTCCAGCACCTTAAACTAAACAATCTGCCTCTTCTCGCTAGATTCCATTTCTTGAATCCAAAAAAATCTATTTTATTATTTATGTGCATTTGGCTGAGTTAACTGAAGAATGGGAATCAACTTTATTCCTTTTAGTTTTTCCAAACGTATTAAAAGGAAAACTACATTTCCAGAGTGAGCCCATGCGTAAAAGACCCAGTGCAGCCCCTGGTGCTTCAGGCAGATTTGGGGGCAGGAGCAACTCTTTCTGGTGCCTGCAGCTGAAATATGCATATAGGCCTATAAGTTAGTGGAAAAGTTGCGCACTTTACAGCCGGACATTGCATGAATGACGTTGGGAGTTGAATTAAAATGACTGACACTCTTATTGAAATAAAACATGCAGTGCAGAGCGCAGACACTTTTTTCCTGCTGGAGCAGGGGAGGCGTGGATCTCGCTCACTTTTGACATTCTCCTTGCAGCAGTCGCTTCTCCTCGAGGCAGGACTCAGAGGACACCTCCCCGCACCGACCGGAGGAGAAGCGAGGGAAGGTTTGCCTCTACTCTCTTGAACTATGTTTTGACGGTGGGACGACTTTCAAAAGTTTACGGACTGAATCAGATAACCGGGGAACTTGTGGGAATACTCTAAGAACAGTCGAGCCCAGACTCTCGCACTCAAGGAATGTGAAGACCCCATTTTGGCGCATGTTCCTCTACATTGTGCGCAGCCTTCTCCTGCTTTCTACGCGGTTGGAAAGCGGAGGAGGGACGGCTTCTCTGGACTCGATCTCTCGCCTATGGACGACGGCGGTCCCCTCTCTCCAAAGGCGAATGCTTTCAGTATTGCCTCTCTGATTTCGGCTGCAGAGCAAGCAGGAAACGCGGCGTTTGAGAAACAGAGCACCGGCCTGGACAAGCCAGACCTGCATAACCACAGCTCCTATAAAATGCACTACAGCACTGTCACCCGGGAAATGGAAGGTAAATCACCCTGCTGATGCCCGTAGAGCTGCTGTAGCATGTGTACGCGTTTGAACTGACACAACACCCGAGAATCTGCTCGGTTAATCGAGATTTTCAAAGCGCAAAACCACATTTGAAATGCATGAATGAAGTTAGAACACATTTATTCTGGCACAGCTGTTGAAATATAATGCAATTCAGTCCTAGTAGTGACAATCGGGGAGAAGTCTAAACACAGAGCAACAACAGGGGTGGAAGAAAAGTTTCCAAAACCCAAAAGTGTTGAACAAAAAAAATCTACTTTATTCGTAGCGAGGATCACATACATAAAACACGAGACCAAGAGGCGGAGGGTTTACATGGGCACCCTGTGAGTAATGGTAAAAAACAGAGCATAATGAGCATATCCAGCTCGGAGAGGGTGAACATCCAGTCCATAGATCTATTTGTCCAATAACGAGAAAGCAACAGTCACCTGCTGCCTATTTGTTTGTTCATGTGTGTTTACCTTGTAAACCGTTTACTCTCCTCTCTGCCGGGCACATCCTCTATTGTTTGCTAACGGGGGGTGTTGTGGGCGATACCTTATCCAAAAGTTAAATGAGTGCCGGAAAGCCCATTAAAAAGGGGCGCACTTCACTGTCAATCAGTCTCGTCCCAAGGCGAGGAAACGGCACATTACCTGCAGTTCCTTATCTAAATAGAAATAAGAACCGGTTTTATCGCAAAGGGGAGGCCCTCTGCGTCAGATAAGAGAGGTGACTGGGTTGCAGTGTAACACACTGACGCAGAGCACAACAGAGGCGGAATCGATCCGCAGCAAACACTCACTCACACGAAGCTCGTTTCTGCGAGCAGCTTTCACCGCAGGGTTTTGGAGACATTTCGTCACTATTCGGACTCTTTTAGATCAGGCACACTGTAGCATGCTGGATGCAACCTCAGGGATTATTGAGCAGCCGAGACGGAAACCTTTAAACCGAAAGGGGTGCATTTGTGTGTGACATCTGCACCTGGAGATCACTGTTTTTACTTTCTGTATAACCGAGAAAAAGTGCACGGCATATTTAGTAAATCCAGTCTTTTGGGATGATTTCAGCCATATCCAGTCCGTGGCTGACGCAGCTGTCCCATTTTTGCGATGTTGCAGCCTTCACGACGAGCAGCCTGAGCAGCCTCAACACGCCGGGGGGCTACCACCTCTCCCCGTCCCCCGGGGACCCCTACAGCCAGCATGAGGCCCACTTCGAGCCCTGCCCGGCCGCCCAGCACAACTACAACTACCCGGGCTCCAACCCGGGCCAGAACCCGCAGAGCGACGGGGGGACTCCCAACTGCTCCTCGTCCTCCAACAACTCCACTCCCAACGGAAAAACCCTCGTGAAGAAGAATCCCAAAGTGGCCACCATTAACGTGCAGCTGGAGATGAAAGCTTTATGGGACGAGTTTAATATGCTGGGCACGGAGATGATCGTTACCAAGGCGGGCAGGTGAGCACCAAGAGTTATTATTCCCTTAATGCATGTGTGGGCACACGAGAAATAATGCAGAGCAGATTAAAGGATTTAATCTAACAAAAATACCAATATTAGCCGAGTTGATATCCTGCGTAAAGGAGCAACCATATTCAAAACGTTTGGTTTTTAAATATAAAATGTAAATTTAAATTAGATATAATAGCACATATAGGGATAAAGTTGATTTTTTTTTTTTAAATATAAAGGTTTAGCAGTTTCGTTTTTTGGAGTTCATAACGGATAACCCCTTTGTTTAGCTGTTAACACAAAAAGATGTCTTACATTTTCGTTTTTCTCATTTCATTTCAAAAATTGAAAATATATTTTTGTATTGATATATGGCTTCTGAAACATGAAAAACAACATATATGACTTTCTTATTTCAAAGGGCTCATGTCTCAGGAACAATTGTATTACATTTGAGCAGTAATAAAGTCCTATTTTTCTTGCACATAATGCCCAAAAATGCCAATTAAATATCGGATGAATTAAATTCACGTGCAAACATCGGAGGGTTTGTCTTTATAACATATTTTTAATTTAAAGCTGTGGTTCAGGCCTGCTGCTGGATATGTGTTTAATTCGAGGTCAGAAGCATGGAGGCGTGTGTGTTGTCTTGTGTTGTGTGTGTCAGCTGTAAACACCACGCCGTTTTTTTGATCCAGCAGGGATATTGTTTGTGGCCCTCGGCTGGTTTCCTTTACAGTCTCAGGTTTACGCACCGCTGCTATACGGAACATTATGGCCTTTAATCTGAGGGTCTTTGCATGTGTGAACGGAGATCAGCCTCTCTAAACTGATCAGAGAGCTGCACTCGTGTTTTTACTCGGGCCTCGACACGTGTTTTTTATTTTTATTTCCTCGTTCCTCTGAATGCTTCCCTCTCACGCTCAAGAAGTGGATGTAAAACTTGAATTAACACACAAATCTAGTTTGATTTTGTTATAAATTGTCCATTATAATATGTTTTTTCTTATGATTTCCAAATGGTGATGATATGATTTGTTTGCCTCATAAAGATGTTTTGCCTTTTAGTTTTCCAAATGTTAAAACAATCTTTTTTTAATTTGAAAATGTCTAAGTTATGCTATCCCTTGTTTGCATCTGAAGGGCAATAATATTACCATATTTCACCTTTGACCTCGTTTGGAGAGCCAATAAAATGCTACACTAATGTTAAGCACTATTTTTTGTTAACCAGTAAACAGTGAACATGGCGCGTAAAAGCGTCTCCAAATGCCTTCCTGACTTTATCCTGTAGTATCGTAATATAAAGAGGCATGAGATAATTGATCTAATCCTGAAAGTGAGGGTTGAGTTTCTGACAGGAGAAAGCAGATCTGCAGCAGAGCACTTTAAAGGCTCCTTCAGCCTCACCTAGCCACAACACGACGTTAATTGAGCGTTGATTTTAGGATCCCTTTCACTGACTCTGCGGATTACTCAACTTTCAACCCGTGTTCTTAGGGGATATGGATCTGCCCTGTGTAGTTATCTAGATAAGATGGAGGAGAAAAACAAATGTTTGTGGTCATGGCCGCTAAACGAGCCCCTACATCTCCAAGAGCGATGCAATCCACTTTGTTGGAGACAAAGCAGACACGTGATTGCAAATACATTTAAATAGGAGAGATATAGAGAGCACTGCCTCCAGATGATTCCATGTTTTTTCATACAGACACAATTCTGGATATTTGTTGGAACATTAATGACACCTCGTCTATACCTATTACGCGCATGTTATAGCCTATTTCCACTACATGTGTGTAGGTAGCCCTTCATGTGTCTGGAATGCGTCAAATCAGCAGAGAAGTTAACGAGTATTTCCACGAGTTGCGAAAGCGGAGCTAAAAAGGCAACAAACCCAAAGCTCCATTCAGATGAAGGAGAGTTGTATCTGGTTACGCACGGACGGGATCACGTCATGTCCAAAAGCTCGGAGCTCATGTCTTCCTGTTGCTCGGGCCAAATGAAGCTCAGCAGGTCGGGAACTGCACGGCCCTCTGACTTTGTACAAAAAACATTTGGCAAAAATAATTAGTTTACTCCTGTGACGAATTCCATTCATTTCTAACAGTTGAAAAGCACCGTTCACACACTGAGGATCCAGTTTTCTGAATACTGAATGTGAGCACGTGAAGGCAGCCAAAGCAACAAGCCTAACAGTCGGTCTGTGCTTTTCCTTTTCCAGGAGAATGTTTCCAACTTTCCAAGTGAAAATATTCGGGATGGATCCCATGTCAGACTACATGCTGCTGATGGACTTCCTGCCCGTAGACGACAAACGTTACAGGTAACTATTTGCAAAACTGCGCAAACATCGGACACTGCAGGAGCGTTAAAATTGGACTAGTCCGAAATATTTTTTGGCAAGGTGCACAACACGTACTTTGCACTACAGTGGTACATTAAGCAAACTAAATTTGAAATAAATAATACATCGGAAATAAATATAGCCTAAGCACATTTATAAACATTTCTAAAGTGAACCGATTCATACTAGAAATATGTTGGTGACTATTGGAGACATATTCGCTATCATATTTGTTATGTTATGAGGCATATTATAATTTCTGAATAGCTTCTGTTTGTGTATCTCATGTCAGCACATGCATTGACATTTAAGGCAACACTTTTATTGATGATGTGGGAACATTTCTAATTGTAGATGTTTCCATCTCTCAGGTATGCTTTCCACAGCTCCTCGTGGCTGGTCGCCGGTAAAGCGGACCCCGCCACGCCGGGCAGGGTGCACTACCACCCGGACTCTCCGGCCAAAGGCGCGCAGTGGATGAAGCAGATTGTCTCTTTTGATAAACTCAAGCTCACCAACAACCTGCTGGATGACAACGGCCATGTGAGTACACTACTGGGAATGAATCCATGCAACAACAAAAATAATAATTATAGCCTAAACACACACACAGTAGGCAGAAGTAAAGTTAATGTCGACAAAAGAGAGTTGTCATGCAAACGGCCTAAAAACATCACTACGGGAATAACTATTAATACTCGACGATTTAATTCACTGTATTTATAGTTTGTTTCTTCAAATGTAAGCACCAAGTACGATTCACCTACAACCTCAGAGGTCGAAAAATACCGTGATGCATAAACTGTAAACTCATTGAATTAACGTTACTGTGAAGGAGAGGTTTGGCCCCCTCAAATTGATTAATACGGGTGATTATACAATAACACAACTTGTTATTTGGACTAATAGTCCGATGTGGCCAAAAAGCTTTTCTCACTCCACAAAATGGCTCAGCAAATCAGACTTTGCTCCAAAAATGACGGAAAGAAAGTAGAATATTTAATCATTGATGGGAATTGTTTCACCCTCGCGCTGGATCTTCCTCTCTGAGTGATTGTTGTATTAGTTTTACCGGCGGTAAAGGCTATTTTAGATTATAGAAATGGTTGGAAAAGCCCATCATCACATGGAAATGTGGCTATATCGAGACGATGATGTGCTGATATCATTAGTACCACATGGTCTTTATATATTAAGAACAATGTCTGAAAATGTAACGGGAGCGTCAGGTTATTTCTGTATACAATGGTATTTACCAAATCGCTTATTTGTGTATCCACACATACGTTTTACAACGTCACATGCGATTATTTTTAACCATTCTAACTCGTTTTGTTTTCAAGATAGTTTATTAAAAATACATTTGTTGTATGTTATCCAACCAAGATATATTTATTCATTTGATCAGTTTTTCCATTTTTTTATAATCGAAAATAGTCTTACTGAGTTTCAGGAGATCGTTCCTTCAGTGCTGATTCAAGATTCAAAGGCTCTATTGTCATATGCAGTGTATTTATGAACATCTTAAGTCTCCAACAATGCAACCTAAATATATGTAAGACATAAAAGAATAATATGATTTATTTTTCCAGATCATCCTGAACTCCATGCACCGATACCAGCCCCGGTTCCACGTGGTCTATGTGGACCCTCGCAAGGACAGCGAGAAATATGCCGAGGAGAATTACAAGACTTTTGTTTTTGAGGAGACCCGCTTCACAGCAGTCACAGCCTACCAGAACCACCGGGTAAGAGACCTTATACCCTGTGTGAAAGAAACGTGGGGTGGTGTGCAGAAACTGACCATATTCTAAAGGGGCTTTACCTTAAATGTAACATTAATGGATTAAGTTGAGTGATACCATGAGAAAACAATACCATAAAAAGGTCACTTTTAACTAAAATATTAATAATTGATATTGATTGTGCTTTTTCTTTGGATAAATGCATGACCGGATAATCCTACGAAAATCAAAATGTCTTCTTATGCGCGCTTTTTTGTTTTGCGTAAATGTTGCCTTTACTCTGCGCCTAGCTGTTCTGCATCGCTCATTTTTTCCATCAGACTTGAGGTCTGTTTAGATTAACACATGAGTGCATTCAGCAGTTATTCAAAGCGAGTCTGACGAGTGAAACTTTGGAATAAAATGTGGCTGCTATCAGAAAAGTAATGTGATTGGTTGCGAGGCTAATAGTGATTGGAATACACTGCAAACACTCCTGATCCTGCTAAGACTAACCATCTTCCTATACCTAGTCAAAACATTCTAACTGAACTTGTTTTGAGAATAATGAGAGCTGCTTGCGTGAGATGATGACGTTTGTTTATAGAAATCTTATTTCAATAATTACTATTATATCTCACACTTGATTCAAGTCAACTCAAATCTAATGATGTCTTAAGATGGACGTTTTTTTGTATTTCCATGGTCGCACTGTGAACAGGAGATACAATAACTTTGTCCTTTTTATATTAAATATGACACAATAATTCATAATGTGACTCATGAAGTGAGAACATGAAACATATTAACATTTGATTTGAATCTTGAACAATTATAATTGTGTAACATATCACTACTAATTATTTAGGACTGTGCATGAATGGAGATCTACAATTGAGATACTTTGCAGCTCCAAAGGTTACAAAATAGTTCAGAAATAAATGCTAAATAAGCTTTATATTAACTGGCAGTTATATGAATTCACATGTGTTTTAAATAACATGAATGGACATGATGCTGAACAGCAGACCTGTAAGATTTCTCAAATATTATTAAAAACAAAGCGTTGTGTTCAAGATATGGACAGAAGAGCTTTCCAATCCAAAATGGCCAGCCCCATCATGCTCCTCTACCACAGCTGGGATTTCTAATAGGAATCAAATGCAATGCCTTCTCAGAATTACTTTGTGTACGAGTGCACTGAGGTTTATTTGATGTTCTGGATTTCAGATCACGCAGCTGAAGATAGCCAGCAATCCCTTCGCAAAGGGCTTTAGGGACTGTGACCCAGAGGACTGGTGAGTGTGCTCTCAACATAAAGCCCGCTGGCATGTTTCCACATGGTGTAGAAATGTTCAACACAGCACAGAGTGCATTTGCAAAATAGTTTGGCTGTTTGTCCAATCTCACACAGTTGCCAGATGGGTGGAGTTTGCCATAATAACCGCAATGTGTGCCATGACATTTACAAATCAGGGCATATTGTTTGGAAGTCAACGGACCATGTTCTCCTGTCAATGGCTAATTACCACACACTCGTAATTGTAACAATAAAATAAACCACACCCAACTGCAAAACACAACGCACAAACGTATCCAAACGCTGCTCATCCACCCCGGCAAATGTATTTTTTCCTCGGAGCATTGAGTAAACAGATCACGCTAAGGTTTATGGGAATGTTTTATTAGTTTGCAGAACGGGCCAATCTGAGTCATGTAATAGGTGGCTTCGTTTATTGTACATTTGGTTGCCTGTCAATGTGTTGAAGTGAATTACATGTAAACATGTAAACTCTTAAAATGTGCATTCATCATTTTAATATATAATAAATACATGGTGCCTTTTGACATTCATTAACTGAGTGTAACTGAATCCTCTTTCTCCCTGCTCCAGGCCCAGGAATCACAGACCAGGCTGTCTGCCAATAATGAGTGCCTTTGCCAGAACAAGAAACCCAATGTCGTCCCCGCCTCCGCAGAACGGCTCTGAGAAAGGTCTGCAGCTCGCTCTTTGTTTCATCTCACAACTCTGCTATCAAATATAAACCATATTCATATTAAGTTATTCAGCCTTTAGAGGAAATGGTTTTCTTTTCATTTAGTTTCATTAACTTCAGCACAATGCTGCATTCACGGTCCAAGTCAACCACTACTATAGTACAGGGTATTGTGCCATCATACCAGATGATAGATTTATAATCAGTAAAACCTGCAATAAATAATACTTTTTCTTGACATCAAATGTATTTGTTTATTAGTTTAATAATAATCATTAGTTTCACCCTGGCTTCAAACAACCTGTAATCCATCAGAAGGGATTCTATAGCTTTGATTTATAAAAAAAACAAAACTATTTTGATTTCTTCATGCATCATTTTGAGTGTATTTGCATGCATTTTTTGGACAATAACAGATGTTAGTATATGATCATTTGTTGACATATATAATATCTATCTAAATACTGTTTGACCTTGAGAATAATATAACAAATACTAGTCATTTTAGGGGTTTTAAATTGTGAAATTAGAATTGTATTATCAGTACCCCCTGCAATCTGTTACTGGCTTAAATTCAAAACCAGGGATGATTCAGAAACCCATATATGTTATGGGGTGCAGAACTAAACACACACACACATACACATATATACACACACACACACACACACACACACACACACACACACACACACACACACACACACACACACACACACACACACACACACACACACACACACACACACACACACACACACACACACACACACACACACACACCACACACACACACACACACACACACACACACACACACACACACACACACACACACACACACACACACACACACACACACACACACACACACACACACACACACACTGTTTAGGAAAACACACACAGCCTGCTGGTATTCACAACACATTGGCTAGCTCTGACTGTTTTCTCCTGTCTTTCATTAGAGGACAGCAGGAGGGAGTACGAGCGGGACCCCAGCGGCACGCCCATACACGGAGACCCGGCCCACCAGCTGATGTCCCGGGTCCTCAGCCCCGCCCTTCCCGTCCCGGGGGGCCTCCACGGCGTCTCACTCTCCAGCGGCAGACCCAGCCCCCCCCACGACCTTCGCCAAGACCCCCACGGTCTCCCGCCGGACACCCTGCACCACCACCCCTACAAGTACCCCACCACCTACGAACACTACCTGGGAGCCAAGACCCGGCCCTCGCCCTACCCTTTACCCGGCATCAGAGGACACACGTACCACCACCACATGAACCCAGCCACGGCTAACATGTACTCAGCCACCAGCGGCCCCTCTAACTATGACTACGGGCCCCGGTAAGGGGCGATGCATTGTGGGAAATGGAAACAGGAAAGGCAACACAGTCCTGTCTATTGATGGCAACCTGTGGGGTGCGTCCACCGCCTGAAACTCTGCTGGATAAACCCCGTATTTATTTAAAGGAAATGCATCTCTGCGCTAAGCACCTGCTCTGAGTCCTTTCAGAGGCCTGCTTTGACCTTTGAACCCGAATGGGAAAAGCTCCACGGCGAGCGGTGCGGACATTGAGCCAGAAAACAGAGGAGGCAGGAGGGACCTCTCCTTAACACGGACAATACCTTTGATCACAGACTGGAATTGAATTTTTTTTTTGTGTTGGATGCACTTTTTGATTTGTTTGTATTGCTTTCAAAAAAGCCATATGTTATATAGTACATCAACCTTCTAGGTAGACGAGATGTTTGCATGTTGAGCTCATCAGAGAGGGTGTCGAAACACACCCAAATGTTTTTGTTTGAGGTATAAAAAATAAACGAAATACAAGATTTGATTTTGAACATCTTGAGCCGCTCTGAGAAGCTTGTACCATGGCACTGACTTGCAGCAATTCAAAGTAAATAAATGAAGCAGAATGACTGTTCTGTATCTGTAAAATAAACATTAAATTCTTGTAATTCATAAAAATCTTTGAGCAGATCTTCCATTCAAAGCTTTGCCTGCTGTTGCACTGCTGACGGGGGAAATAAGCTTACCTCACTGAGAGCATTGTTCTGGTTTCTCTGACCGGATCTGCCCTGCTTCATTGGGTTGAGGTGTCTGTTGTTCCTGCAGTCGTTGGAAGTCAGGACCAGGAGGCTGTCTAAACATTAGCCTGCACTGTAGTTCAAATGTTGAAATCTGCAGCTGGTGCTATGAAAAAAAAGGAAGCAAAACACATAAATGCACTCATCGACCGTACACTTCTACACTTCCCTCTTGAATGTTCTGTTAAATTCTTACAGTGATTAATAGAAATAATCTAAACCAAGGTCATTTAAAACTGTATATTATTTTCAATGAATAAAATAAAATAGGAAAACTGCTAACGAGTGCCTGAAGTATAAGAGGGACAATAAAAAAGAAAATAACTGGAACACAAATACTTTTTTGTCATCTAAATGTCATGCAGCATTCTATTTTTGCAAAAGATTTTGTAAAAAAAAAACCACATTTTGAAAAGTGTCTTTTCAAAATCTAACTTCCAAGAAAAGAATAACCCGTCTTGTTATTGAAAGTTGAAAAAAGACAGACTTTTAATTTCCTCTCTCCCCGAAAGGATATCATTGGTCATATTTAATGACAGTTGGGTGATTTTTAAAGAACGTCACTGTGACCTGTGCGGCCATTTCCATCTCCTATTTGAAGTCCTATGAGAAATGCTTTGTTGTCAAGGTTAATCTCGTTGGGGGAAAACAGTCTGCTCTGGGATGTGTGTCTGTCACGATACAAAAGGAAACATTCCCTAATGATTCATTTCAATAATGTATTTTTCCTCCTTGAACCCAGCAGGGGAAGGATGCCTGAGGGCGCCTGACCTCTGACTGTTTAATGGCTTGTAAAGGTGTCAAAGGTTAAATAATGTTTCCACTCATTTAAACGCAGGCTAATTGGTTGTCGACTTTGTTGTTGTTATTCGGGGGCTGAGCAAAGCTTTTACTTTACAATGAAAGTATACTATGAAGGCAACTTAGCATCATTAAAAGATATCAAATAATCTAATTGGCCTACAATGTACTGTAACCATGCCCTCAGTGAGTGCTATTTTACTTAAAATTCAGGCATTCATAGAGTTTTTGTATCTCATTGCCTGGTTTGCGACATCTCCAACAGGCTTTGGTGCAATGTTTCAATGGCTTGTAAAAGTGTCAAAGGTTAAATAATGTTTCCACTCATTTTAACGCAGACTCATTTATTGTAAACAATTACATTTGTGCTTTGATTTGCAATTGAACTGAAGTCAATATGGAGAATGGCAGCATAAAATATCGATTTTAGCTACTTAGCATCATTCAAATATGTAAAATATAATGGGCCTACTTGACAAGCAGGTGTCAATTTCACTTTAGCTAATTATTCCCTCATAAAAGCACCACTTTATTTACAATTCAGAGGCATCAACAGTGTTTGTATTTAAACATCTGAGCAACATTTAGCTTCCCTTTGCTAAATATCCGACAGGCTGTTGTGAAGCTCCTTAAAGTAGTTTGTCTCTAATGTTAAAGGCTTATGTGTCAAAGGTTAAATAATGTTTCCACTCATGTGGAAGAAGAAGAAGAAGAAGAAGAAGAAGAAGAAGAAGAAGAAGAAGAAGAAGAAGAAGAAGAAGAAGAAGAAGAAGAAGAAGAAGAAGAAGAAGAAGAAGAAGAAGAAGAAGAAGAAGAAGAAGAAGAAGAAGAAGAAGAAGAAGAAGAAGAAGAAGAAGAAGAAGAAGAAGAAGAAGAAGAAGAAGAAGAAGAAGAAGAAGAAGGTTGGGAAGGTGACTAAAGCTTTTACTTTGCAATAGAACAATATTATGTTGTCACTATGGGAAATTAAGTTTTAATATATCCTGAAAGGTCTATTCTATGTAGCATCATTAAAATAACACTAATATGCCCATTTGACAAGCAAGTGTCAATATGTAGCTAACTAGTCCCTAATTTAACGTACATTTAGTTAAAGTTAAGTCATAATAAGCCCAACAAGGAAACACACAAATATAACTTCAACAAATCTGTACTTGCCCATAAACATGGCCCTCACAGCCTGTTCAGTGTCGCTGTTGTTGCCCCTCTCGTCTGGTCAGGAAGCCGCCTGTGGAGCACCGTCGCCGGCCTGCAGGTGCCGAGGAGAGCCGGGCGGAAGTCCAGAAGCAGCGGGAGACGATAGTGAGTTTATCGGTGTTGTGGAAGAGTCAAAAAGCGACATGCGGACTAAATATAGGTTTCACAACGCAAAGGAAACATTACTGGCACTGCTGATGCACAACCGTTTTAGTACAGTCTGTCTAAAGCAGGACGACTGACATTAGCATGGCAAATCTTTACCGGTAAACAATCAAATGTACAATATTTTGCATTAAATAAAAGGATTAAATTAGAGTAGAGTAAAACTACCTCAGATTTTAGTTACATACATGAGTAATATCTCACAGCCTCTTCGTTCTCTCACCACCTGCTCCATTAAGAGTGGTCCAAATGTTATCTAAACCCAATCCAGCAATGAAAATGTCCTGCATATGTTGCATTCTTAATAAATGGTGTCCCTGGTGGAGTATGCATCAGTCTAAGACTTGACATTGAAGCCTGAGGGCCGACCTCATTTTGTAACCCTGTCCTACAGTCTTAAGGGACCATATATACATATAGACATTCAAATAAAGCACACGCGAGTCATTTATTGTTTAGCACCTTAATTAAGCTTCATTATAACCTACTGAATAAAGTTGTTTTATAGGCTAAGATTACAGATATCTTTAATTATTGTGAAGTAAAAAATGTTTGTTGCAATCAGTGAAACTGCGCCTACTGAAGGAATGGTCATGAATTGCAACTCAATACCATCTTATATTATCATTATAAAGCGTACATTGGAATATTTTACCACATTAAATTTCTTGACGTGCTTCGGCATGCTTTCAACAGGCCATTTTCAGACACAGTATTTCAATCAGTCCATCGTTTCACACGGAGTAAAAGAGCAACCCGCTCAGTTACAAAACTGTGCCCAGATGTCTCAGACTCACGGAGAAACAGTGCCAAGGACTTGCCAGTGAAGTATGGAGAGGCAGAGGATGGATGATAATGCAACCTAAAGCATCCGTTGACACCCAGCTGCATCTGGAACATCTGTAGTGACCGGCCTATCAGGGTCTCCATTAGTTCGCTCCACCTCTGTGTACATTTCTGCTGCCTCCCTGCATGAAGAATCTGGGGACAGTTATTAAAAACAAGGCAGGTAAACCAATCAGAGTCCTGTACCTAAACCCCCCCTCTAACCATGGCCTCTCAACTAATACAAAAGGTACTAGGGTTTATGGTGTGTATGAGGCTGCTGACGGACATTTTATACAGAACATCAAAACACATCATCACCACCGGGCAACAGACTTAATACATTTGTATTAAGTCACATTTGAAAAAATAAATAAAACCAACTTAGCCGTGAGGCGGAACATTGGTTTTGGCTTCTACAGACGGGATTATTTTCCTCAACCATTCATTTAAAATAATCAGGCTCAGTGTGACGTCTCACATGTCCATGAATGCACCCAAAGGCTCAGGGAGTAAAGGCATCCACCACACACACACTCACACACCAACACCAACACCAACAAAAGGCAATGGATAATGTCCGATCCCTGAGCCAGGCTGACCTCTGACCCTCAAGGCCAAGGAGGACACACGTTAGGTGATAAGTGAAGCACGGGGGCTATTGTGCACACGGTATCCCTGTCCATTTATTGACTTCCTAAATGATCCATTATGAAGTGATTTATGAGGTCCACCGCCACCCCAACAGGCACTTCTAAAGCCAGCCGGTTGCCGTCTGCTCCAATGGATTCAGCATTTGATTTATCAGAGAATGGACGGAAGCTGGCCCACGCCACCACGAGTGTTTGTTCAAAGCCAACATGAGAGTTAGGAAGTTAGTATGAATGCGACATGTCACCGGCGGGGTCAGACACAAAAGGTGGAGCTGGAGCTCTGCGGGTAACAGGGACAACGTGTCATTAAAACCAGCCAGAGAAAAAGGTCTTATTCCAGGGGTGTCCAACCTTTTTTACATACAGAAAAATATAAGAAGGGCTGGGCCGCTCACTAGAGGAGAGGTTTAGTGCCTCATAAGTTCAGTTATAAGTTAGCAAAATCAATCAAATGTAGGTACATGATGCTCGTGAGTGTTGGCAGCTCATCCCTTAAAACAGAAGATTGATTATAATAAGGAGAAATAGGAAGGGTGTATTTCAAGCTTGTTATGGAAATAAGTCATTGGGCTTTTTTCTTATCAACTTAGAAAATGTTTCCAACTTTAATCGACTGAATTTAGTGGTCGTATTAACACATGAATACTACGGTGTAATATATTTTCACATTTATAGTTAAGAAGTACAATATAAGACAAGCACAAGTTGCTTTTGTGGGTCATACTCCATTATACTTTTTGAATTTGCTGAGGGCCGATTCAAAATGGGCCGTAGTTTGGACACCCAGTGTTTCCCATACATTGATTTAATTGTGGCGGGCTGCCACAATTAAATATCGTCCGCCACAAATGGATCTCATAAAAAAAATAAAAATGATTATTCTTTTTTTTGTTTTGTTGGTGGTCTAATCAATGGATAGTGAGGTGGGCTGATGATCGGAAGGTTGCGAGTTCAAATCCTGCCTGGAACACCGCTACTAGTATGCCCTTGAGTAAGGCACTTAGCCCTCGGTTACTCCAGGGAGAATGTCCCTGTAATTGGTCATTGTAAGTCGCTTTGGAATAAGGCGTCTGCTAAATGCCTACATTGTAAATTATATTTTTGGGAGAATAAACCCCACAGATCCTCAACTCCGGTGTGTCTCACTCATTAGCAACGCAACACAGAGCAACAAGAACGTTGTCTACAGTAGCCATGAACTCGCATGTATTATCTTATTTGATAACCCAAATTGGTAAAGGGGCCTTTGGCTTTTCTTACCGGGGGGGTGGGGGGGTGCGGTGGCCCCACAAATATAATCAAATTCTGTGGGAAACACTGGACACCCCTATCTTATTCCATGAGTTTTTTAAATGATACCCAAAAAAAAAGGGAATTCAACAAGTTATGAGCACAGAAACAACTCATACAAAACAAGAATTTGATCCAAGCAACCAAAACTGCAGCTATTCTCTTTCCCCCCCCAGTGGCAGTAGCGTCACAGCTAGCGAATGACCTTGTCTTTCCTCTGTTCACTAATGATTCGGGGCCATTATGCTGGTCTGGCCCTTTGATTTCTCAGGCCCTTCCTGTACAGCATGATGAGCTCTTCAACTCGGGGTCATCCCAGGAGACGAAGCCTTTATGAAGCAGAACGTGCAGCGTTTGAAGCCCCCGGCCTCCCAACGCATTGCTGTAACACATGAGCTCCCATGCTGCTCGTTGACTCAGAGATATTATTAGAGACAGAAAAACAACACCTCTCTATTTTCTCTGGGACTTTCACAACAGGACCACCTTTGGCCTTGTTCGTGACAAATGTCTGTTTCTTAAAAATACATCTGTATAGAAATGGCCGACACAGAAGTTAGCATCACAAGGGCTTCTTCGACAACATTTTATCAATTGGATTTCGGTATATTGCAGGATAAAAGCTCTGTGGCCAACACACGTTTATGATACTTAACACATTTCCTTCAGCAGGATAATCTCCACATACCAACACCACTTGTATGATTTTTAAAGGGGAAATGCAGTTGCCAGAATTAAAAAGCTAACATTAGGTTACAAACCGATGTATTATATCACGGTCACTTTATATCACAACCGCTAAGCTAAAGGTGGCTAATATTCAGAGTGCTGGTGTTTGTTAGTCTCGTTTGGTAATATTTTACCAACTGTCGTTGTGTTATGTCGTAGAACAAAATAAGCTTCAATATATTAACAGTGTGTACACCACAGAGCTTATTTCAGGCATTTAAACAAAAAAACGAATTCAAAAACCATTGACTTTAAGACGAGGGAACCAGAAGTGGGGAAATGCCAACTCTTTTTCGGTTTGTAAGACTCATTCCTGCACCACTCTATATGGCATTGAATGTGAAGTAGATGTAAAAGTTAACAATCATTTCATTCCATATGCTTTTGATCACCCTTACAGATGATACCAAAACATATCTCTTACTTTACCCCCTTACTTAATTCTTTAACTTGAGATTTCTTCAGTTTTCTGACATTTTCCATTAACAAAGAAGTAGTACTTGTTAAGAAAATAAAACCAGCTCATACACAGGTAACACTGACCACAGAGAGCCTCTGCAGATCACCAGAAACCACTAAACCAACAGCCCTGTTCCTTATGTCCCTGCTGTGATTAACCTTGTTTGACAAATACAGCCCAGGTCAGGCTGTGTGTTAAGCTAAGAGCTGCTAGAATAACAACACACGATTACAGAGCTGCTCAGGTGCGCTCTATACCTCAAATTCAGGTCCACTGGAGCAAATCTCCATCAGATAAGTCAACACAATCACATAGTTGCACACAGCATCACAAAGGCTTCAGCAAACAGGGGCTGGAAATAGTGGTCAACAAGAGCCTCGTGAACTATTTGGAATAGATGGGATATTTCTGTTGGCTTCACATGTTCTGCCTGTCTATATATCCAGCTGCCATAGGTATGTATTTTTTTGTACGCAATGGAAATACTGTATAATGTATTGACGATAACATTGTGTAACACATGCTTGAGAAAATCGTATTAAAAAAGACAACTATATGCCCGACGTACGCTGTGTTAACAACAACCTACCAGAGTTAACAAGGTTTTGCTGTTCTAATATCACACATGTTGACCTTCATATTTCTGATGTTAACTGTACACATTGTTTGGGAAATGGCATTTAGATTTGTTGATGAAAGAATAGTAATAAACATTATAAAACAAAATCAGGGATGGTTGTGTAGTATCTTGAAATCATTTAAGGACACATTGAGAACATATTAGTAGCCCACCAATATATTTATCAGTTTTTCTTTTTTTATTACTCCTCATTGCCTTAATCACCAAGTCACTAAAGTCAGTTGTTGGGTCCAAGCAGAGGCTACAATTGTTATGAGTAATAGTCACATACAGTATATCTTTCCCATTATAGTCCATCTGCATCTCTCTCTGAGTTGAGAAAGTTGAAGAAGGCGGTGGTTTTATGACAAACAATGAGTAAAACATTGTTATATAAGGGCATTGCTTCATTGCCCTGAAAAGCTGCCATTTTGTTCACCGACACCATTCAGGGTCACATTAAAATCAGTAGAAAGAACTGATTAAGAGTCCATAGATCCTCCCAGAGCTTTGAGGTTCAGCCAGTGTCCGCCCCCTCGTTGAATATGGACCACAGGCTGATGCGCTGGTCTTTGGATCCAGCAGCCAGCAGTCTCTGTCGGGGGTCCTGGTGGTCAGAGAAGGCCACGCTTAGCACCAGGTCGGTGTGGTACTGAAGCACGGCCAGCGGTCGCAGCTTCTTCCACCCGAATATCCGCACCCGATGGTCCCAGCCCGCTGATGCCAGGAGTTTACCGTCACCCCTGACACACAGCTGGGAAACCCCAGGGTTGACCAGCGTCACAGAGTCCTGGAGCTGCAAAACCACAGAGAGGAAAAGGATTTCAGCCGGGTAGAAAAACCACAGACATATTTAAATGTATTTGAAACTCTTTGACGAGTAGCACTTTCGTTGCGGTAATTGTCAAAGAAACCTAAAACCAAAAAGTATTAATGCAAATAAGGAGACAAAAATAATCAGACAAACTAATTAGGTCACCGAGTCGATTAATCACTGCCGTCTAGGAAACCGAGTCCAACAAAAACACCGACATGGAGAGCCTATCAGCTGATCTGATGACTGAGCTCTAAGTGTGAGTGTCTGTTGAAGCGCTGCAGACTCAATCATCGGCCATAAAACATCACGGCACGAGGGCAGCGAGCAGATCTCTCTGCGTACCGCTATTTGGTTTGGAGTTAGGGGAGGCCTGTTCTGGAAGCGGGGCATGGAGTTACCTTTGTCACAGTTTGCAAGAGAGACCGTCTCGCTGAAATGCTTGTTTGCAGAGGCCTTGTTGCTTTAAACGCCTCTGATGAATTACAGTCGCACTGAAAGGTCCGGTCAGCGGGAGAAGAGACTCCGATAAATACACCGTTGTCGCGTCTGCCTGTGAAAGATTAGCCACAGCTTCCTCTCGCCGTGTCCAAGAACTGTATCAATCTCTCTAAAAGGGGCAACTTTCTGACATATTATAATGAATGGTGGCGGAGATCACTATCTAAAGGCCTGCTGTGGAGGGCATTCCTGGGGAGAGAACGTGCTTTTCCTGCAAGCTAGGGATCTCTGCAGGACCTGTAGATGGGACACAAACATCTGGATCTGGGAGCTGAAATCAAACTGGACAGCGTATAATTGACTTCATAAGCTGTGTCTAGGGAGACTAATGGCCTGCGATGGGAGCAGACGGTGGAGAATTTATCTGCGTGCTCCTGTTCCGGGCAGGAACCATCCACGAGCCGCATGTGGAAGATATAAGCCAGGTACTCATGGCCCAAGTGGATAACGTGGAATGCAACAGAGAGGAAAGGCAGGGAGGAATGCCATTGATCAAAACAGAGCGAGCTGTGCAGCGTTTTAAATCTGCACCGCGCTCCACTTCGAATATAACATTTGTCATATTTTATGGTACTCAGTTTCTTACAGATTTACATTTTGTGTAAATATTGTGTTTATTTTTTATTTGTAACAAAAGTATTTTAAAATAGTACTATTTCTTGCTCCTTTCTTAAAAAAAACAACCATATTCTTCTTTCTGTGTACCATTTACGCATATATATATATATATATATTTTCTTTAACTTTTTAATGCTATTTTATTTCTATTTCAGAAATATCTTTTGACCGTTTATTCCTTGTGTCTTTAATTTTTCTCTTATGTACATTGCCTTGTTTTTGTATGCTACCTACCTACCTACCTACCTACCTACCTACCTACCTACCTACCTACCTACCTACCTACCTACCTACCTACACACCTACCTACCTACACACCTACCTACCTACACACCTACCTACCTACACACCTACCTACCTACACACCTACCTACCTACACACCTACCTACCTACACACCTACCTACCTACACACCTACCTACCTACACACCTACCTACCTACCTACACACCTACCTACCTACACACCTACCTACCTACACACCTACCTACCTACACACCTACCTACCTACACACCTACCTACCTACACACCTACCTACCTACACACCTACCTACCTACCTACACACCTACCTACACCAATTCCTCGTATGTGTCAACCTACTTGATAATAAAAAACGATTCTGGTTCTGAGCGAGTTCAGGACACGCAGTGATGGGGTTGCTTTTGTTTATCAAACCATCATCGCTGGTACCACTGGTGCGAAAGAGAGTGTGTCTGGTTCGACCAAACAACCAGATACACTGATGCAAAGAAACCCGGGGGGTGAAAGATTGTTTTGAGCTTTGTTATTACCTCAAGAAGTTGGTATGCCCCAACCGCTCTCCATCTGCTTTGCATTAGAGGCCTGATAATGATGGGTTTAAGTGTCTGTTTTTGTTTGTTTTGCTTCCCATAGTTTGTGTCCGGTAAAGGCATTTGTTTCATTAAAAGGTCAAACGTAAGCAGTAACTGGCTAATGATGAAGTAATGGTCGTTCAGCAGAGCCGGTGAAGTGATTTGACTTTCTACAGTGTGAGAACATGGAAAGTGGTGAGAACATAAAAGATTCTCCGGGGCTATATGTCAAATGAATGGGGCTTATAGGCTGGTTTCTAAGTGATATTTATTTTAGATGCCTAACACCCGTCATATTTAAATGTTAGTTTGTTTATTAACATTTTATGGTCAGTAAAATGTGTAAATACTTTATATTTCATTTCATCTAAATGCTGCTACCTCGGCTTTTATTTATTTGTGCCTATTTCTTACTGCAGTGAGAGACACTTACGAAATGTAGTTATACCCAAGTATGAAGCCAATATAGATATTCTGATATGACATTGTTTTTTTAAATGAACAATTAATTATTGAGGTAATTTTTTTAAGTAATAGTTAAACATTATGAACGCATTCAGACTTCCTGTTTCCAATGTTGTTGTGCTAAGCTAACTGGCTGCTTCCCATTGACCGTCATGAGAGCGGTAGAACCATCAACAAACTCTCGGGATGGAGGGAAAAGAGCACATACTGTTGGTGGAAGGGCTGCATTTGGAAACATTTACATTATCATTTAAAATGTATTGAATCATTATGGTGGGATTTTTTTTAAATGGCGTCTGAAACTAACAAGGACATTTTTAAAAGTCTGTAGAATTATATTTGTAGGCAAGGACTTCCCTGTAGCTCCACAAAGCTTAATTCAGATATGTTCACACATTTTGCCTTGCGATTTGGATACTGCACTCATCCACTTTGCTCAAATGTTGCAGCCCAAGTCGTGTGAATAACAAGCAATCTGAAGTCATCCCCTTGAGCGTTGGGAAAAATAAACAATGTGAAATCAATCCTCAGATAAATGGACAATAAAATGGAAGTTGAAGCCCATTAATTTGTCCTCAAAAAGTTAATGGATTTGTCATTTCAGTTCAACCTCATCCAGCAGCAGTGGTCTTGCCATCAGTACACACCATTATTACATGGATTTGCCATTAAACAGGTCTAACCGCAATAAAATCCAATGTCTCCATCGGGGGAGTCTCATTTAATCTGAAACCCTATTTTTTTGTTTAAACACTCCTTTCTCCCCTGTGTTACAGCATCCACACACACTCACACACACTCACAGCAAGCTTGTTTGGCAGCTGTCAGGAGGCGACCGCAGCTGGGCCCACTACACATCTTGCGGCCTCCGACAGATCCAACACAAACTCACACTTCGGGATCCTCTTTTGTAGCCTCTCACCGACAGAGGAGACGTTCAAAAGGAGCGTCCACTTGGCAGATCTCACTCAAGCCTCGCTCCACTTTTCTACCCCTCGCCTCTCCCCTCGGTCTTGGCGTTCACGCTCATCCACTGAAACGTCCAGTCATCGCTTACTCACTCGAGCCTAGCGGCCAGGAGGCTTTTCGCAGGTATTTCTGACACACCCTGTCCCTGAACCACACTGAGCGGCAGGGAGATTACAGCCTTTTGTCACCTCGCCTGTCAGAGCCTGGCTGAGGCTGACAGGAGATGGATGTGTCAAAGCAGACCCTTTCAGAAAAGACAGACAAAACGAGTTCTCAAGGAAGAGAGCTTTTATTTTTATGACGGCAGCTCAGACTTACATCAGTCCTTTAGCAGACTGAGGTTGATACGACCCGAATAACATGTCGGGTCGGATTCACAGGAGACACCATATAAGTGACCACTAGGTGAATATTTAGGAGACTTTGGGGATTTGTTTTAGAGAACTGTCATCAGTCTCAGAAGTAGCTCGCCGTCAGCCACGCTTGATTTACACTGCTAATCTCCCTCTGTCCATACCTGCATTCTGCAACCTTTTACTTTCACCTGAAGGAACACGTCGCTGCGCTTATCAATACATTTGAGTGGCCGCCTAAATATATGTTCATCTGGTTTAACAGCTTGTAAAGCCCCGACACCAATGCCCTTCATAATCTCACACTGACACATTCCCGAAACTGTAACACTAGGAAAGGAAAGGGAGAAAAAAGGGCCGAAGATGATGCCTCATCACTATGAAACGATATCAGGGCAGCCGGGTCAAACGGCAGATAAAGGCCTCTGGGAGCCATGTGTATTACATTAACCTCCATTCCTGAGGCTATCTGTCTTTAGCGGGGCTTGATAAGCTCACTTCACAGCCCCTCAGCTTCACTAAATCATCAATGCACTGGGTTGTGTCACATTCAGTTTCCCCTCCATTACACGAAAAGCATTTATCTTCCTCGCCGCTAAATTCAACGGTATCTCAGGGTTAATTTGTGGGAAGTGGGATGCTGTGGCACTTATAGCCTCCTCAGCCTCCTCAGCCTCCCACTGTGAACTACTGTTCCCTTTACTGCAGATGTGTTTTTTGTTTGGTTAAGGGGGCCTCCGAGGTTTTGATATTTTTATTACCTCTCGCGGGTCGTCCGTCAGGACTCGGGTCCGCAACCCGGCAGGTCCTCGCACCCCCCCCCTCCTTTCACTGCTGCCACACAGAAATACTTTTGTGGGAAGAAGTGAGGATAGCTGTCTGGACGTCACACTGAGCTGCACTACAGGATAATTTAAAAGCCCCTGTTGGATCTTTTCCCCTTCCTCGTGCTTTTTTCCTGTCATCGTCATCCTGGATTACACGCTGAATCAATATTTTGTTGCTTGAGCAAAATAAACCAAATAACCAATCTCCTCCTTTTTTTGGTATATTGAATCAAATGCTTCAGAGTGTTTTTCCAAACTCATTTTTAGGGTGAAAAGATTTGGGGCTTTGCAAATATTTCTAATTCAAGCATTCATTTGTAAAAAGACCTGGAAAGAATAATACCCCTCGACTGTGCAGGCGTGTACTATATCAGCCCCGGGTTCCCTTCTGCTCTGATTCATGGCCGTTGGCTGCAGAATGGGAGCATTCCCTTTTGCTCATGAAATCAAGAGAAAATACAGCTTCAAATGAGGCGTTCAGTCTCTGAGGCGTTCAGTCTCTGAGGCGCTGGCTGTTATCTCAAATGAATTACGGCACAAAGCTGATGCGTGGTGGGGCAGAAGATGCTCTGGAGTTGGCTTTAGTGTATTGTTTATTTCTTCGTGTGTGAGAACCATACAGTCTATGGTGAGAACCAGTGTGTATTGTGTTTTTAAGAAGTTTGTGTATCAATATTATCCCAGTTAACAGGAATAATGTATTATTTTAGTTTTTAACCGGGTTATAATGATATTTTTGTGCCGTGTTTGTCATCCTGAACTACTGTATATAATCCAACCCTAATGTGTGACTGTCAGTGTGTGTGTGTATGTGTGTGTGTGTGTGTATATTGTGTTTTTAAGAAGTTTGTGTATCAATATTATCCCAGTTAACAGGAATAATGTATTATTTTTAACTGGGTTATAATTATATTTTTGTGCCGTGTTTTTCCTCTAGAACTACAGTTTATAATCCAGCCCTAATGTGTGTGTGTGTGTGTGTGTGTGTGTGTGTGTGTGTGTGTGTGTGTGTGTGTGTGTGTGTGAGAGAGTGTGAGAGTGTGTGTGGGTGGTTTCAGTCTGGAGTGACAGCCCCAGCTCGGCCCTTGGCCCCTGGCCCTGCCATCGCTGTGTAACCAGCAGCTGATTTATGGCCCCTGCAGCCCCACTGAGCCTCTTCCTCTTCGGCCCCTGGTGTTTTCTAAGAGAGCCTCGAGAACCACAACTCTCCTCTGAACTCCTCTATTATCATGTTATGATATTATCATGTTATGATATTTCATGGCGCTGACTGTTGTGCAACAATTTGTTAGCATGTAGGGGGCGGAGGGCCTTAAGCAGGGTCACTTCAGACAGCACTTCTGCAGTTGTGAAGGTGTAATAGAAAGGATGGCAGAATAAAAACAATAACTACAACTCATTTCAAATATGTATAGCATATATGTATATATTTTTTCAAATATATCAAACAGTAATTGTGCTGCAACATGTCAATACTGCAAGTTACGATCGACAATGCCAGAAAACTAGTCAGCAAAAGAGCATAAAAGTATTAACAGTAAGCTTAGTATTATGGATACATAGTTTATATCGTTGCAAATAATAAATGCATGGTTGAATATACATAGAACATGTGTTTGGTTGAGTAAGGGGTGTAGCCCAAACACTAAAGCTAAAAAGAATGTTATAATGATAAAATAGATAGCTTAAAGTAATGGATTCATTTTATTGGTAATATCGTTAGAATTGGGTTTAAAAGGTGATTGAAAAATAGTTACAATAGTTAGCTAAAAGTAATGCATGCATGGTTGAACTTATTAGCTCTAAAAATGGTGCCTAAAGTATTTGCTAATGGTTAACATAGTTAGATTAAAGTAAACCGGGAGATACAAGTAACAAATACACTGCAAACATAGGTTTCCTTGAAGATATGGACAAATTGGTTAAAACAGGAAACACGACTGAATTTAAATGATTAATTAGTAAAATAGTACACAAATGTTTTTTCTAACCTTCAACAGATTTATGGTTTATTGATAGCTGTCATTATAAGACATGTTTAAAAATCATTAACACACAAAGGTTTTGGAAACATTAGAAAGCCTGCTGACCTGCAGGTTGTTCTGTCCGTCCAGCCTCCAGGAGCAGAGGTCCTTCTCAGAGGAGCCAGAGACGCCTCTCAGACACTGGGGGTCAAAGGTCAGGCACATGACGGGCTCAGGGTGGGCTTTAGTCTGGCTCAGCTGGGCCCTCTGGGTAACGTCCCACAGCAACAGGGAACCGTCCTCGTATCCGGCCAACAGGAGAGGTCCGGGGCCCGAGTCTGGCTGGAAGTCAGGAGGACGATAAGAGAGGAGTTTGGTCAGATGTTAGAGAAGTCAGGAGGACGATAAGAGGAGTTTGGTCAGATGTTAGAGAAGTCATGAGGACGATAAGAGAGGAGTGTGGTCAGATGTTAGAGAAGTCATGAGGGACGATAAGAGAGGAGTTTGGTCAGATGTTAGAGAAGTCAGGAGGACGATAAGAGAGGAGAGTTTGGTCATATGTTAGAGAAGTCAGGAGGACGATAAGAGGAGAGTGTGGTCAGAATGTTTAGAGAAGTCATGAGGACGATAGAGAGGAGAGTTGGTCAGATGTTAGAGAAGTCAGGAGGACGATAAGAGAGGAGTGTGGTCAGATGTTAGAGAAGTCATGAGGACGATAAGAGAGGAGAGTTTGGTCAGATGTTAGAGAAGTCAGGGAGGACGATTAAGAGAGGAGAGTTTGCCGAGGAGAGTTTGGTTAGATGTTAGAGAAGTCAGGAGGACGATAAGAGGAGTGTGGTCAGATGTTAGAGAAGTCAGGAGGACGATAAGAGAGGAGAGTTTGGTCAGATGTTAGCGAAGTCATGAGGACGATAAGAGAGGAGTTTGGTCAGATGTTAGAGAAGTCATGAGGACGATAAGAGGAGAGTGTGGTCAGATGTTAGAGAAGTCAGGAGGACGATAAGAGAGGAGTTTGGTCAGATGTTAGAGAAGTCATGAGGACGATAAGAGAGGAGAGTTTGGTCAGATGTTAGAGAAGTCAGGAGGACGATAAGAGAGGAGTTTGGTCAGATGTTAGAGAAGTCAGGAGGACGATAAGAGAGGAGAGTTTGGTCAGATGTTAGAGAAGTCAGGAGGACGATAAGAGAGGAGTTTGGTCAGATGTTAGAGAAGTCAGGAGGACGATAAGAGAGGAGTTTGGTCAGATGTTAGAGAAGTCAGGAGGACGATAAGAGAGGAGAGTTTGGTCAGATGTTAGAGAAGTCAGGAGGACGATAAGAGGAGAGTTTGGTCAGATGTTAGAGAAGTCAGGAGGACGATAAGAGAGGAGAGTTTGGTCAGATGTTGGAGAAGTCAGGAGGACGATAAGAGAGGAGTTTGGTCAGAAGTTAGAGAAGTCAGGAGGACGATAAGAGGAGAGTGTGGTCAGAAGTTGGAGAAGTCAGGAGGACGATAAGAGGAGAGTGTGGTCAGAAGTTGGAGAAGTCAGGAGGACGATAAGAGGAGAGTGTGGTCAGAAGTTAGAGAAGTCAGGAGGACGATAAGAGGAGAGTTTGGTCAGAAGTTAGAGAAGTCAGGAGGACGATAAGAGAGGAGAGTTTGGTCAGATGTTGGAGAAGTCAGGAGGACGATAAGAGGAGAGTTTGGTCAGAAGTTGGAGAAGTCAGGAGGACGATAAGAGGAGAGTTTGGTCAGAAGTTGGAGAAGTCAGGAGGACGATAAGAGGAGAGTGTGGTCAGAAGTTGGAGAAGTCAGGAGGACGATAAGAGGAGAGTTTGGTCAGATGTTGGAGAAGTCAGGAGGACGATAAGAGGAGAGTTTGGTCAGAAGTTAGAGAAGTCAGGAGGACGATAAGAGGAGAGTTTGGTCAGAAGTTAGAGAAGTCAGGAGGACGATAAGAGAGGAGAGTTTGGTCAGAAGTTAGAGAAGTCAGGAGGACGATAAGAGGAGAGTTTGGTCAGATGTTAGAGAAGTCAGGAGGACGATAAGAGGAGAGTTTGGTCAGAAGTTAGAGAAGTCAGGAGGACGATAAGAGGAGAGTTTGGTCAGAAGTTAGAGAAGTCAGGAGGACGATAAGAGAGGAGAGTTTGGTCAGAAGTTGGAGAAGTCAGGAGGACAATAAGAGGAGAGTTTGGTCAGATGTTAGAGAAGTCAGGAGGACGATAAGAGGAGAGTTTGGTCAGAAGTTAGAGAAGTCAGGAGGACGATAAGAGGAGAGTTTGGTCAGAAGTTAGAGAAGTCAGGAGGACGATAAGAGGAGAGTTTGGTCAGAAGTTAGAGAAGTCAGGAGGACGATAAGAGGAGAGTTCGGTCAGAAGTTAGAGAAGTCAGGAGGACGATAAGAGGAGAGTTTGGTCAGATGTTGGAGAAGTCAGGAGGACGATAAGAGGAGAGTTTGGTCAGATGTTAGAGAAGTCAGGAGGACGATAAGAGGAGAGTTTGGTCAGATGTTAGAGAAGTCAGGAGGACGATAAGAGGAGAGTTTGGTCAGATGTTAGAGAAGTCATGAGCACGATAAGAGAGGAGAGTTTGGTCAGATGTTGGAGAAGTCAGGAGGACGATAAGAGAGGAGAGTTTGGTCAGAAGTTGGAGAAGTCAGGAGGACGATAAGAGGAGAGTTTGGTCAGAAGTTAGAGAAGTCAGGAGGACAATAAGAGGAGAGTTTGGTCAGATGTTAGAGAAGTCAGGAGGACGATAAGAGGAGAGTTTGGTCAGATGTTAGAGAAGTCATGAGGACGATAAGAGAGGAGAGTTTGGTCAGAAGTTGGAGAAGTCAGGAGGACGATAAGAGGAGAGTTTGGTCAGAAGTTAGAGAAGTCATGAGGACGATAAGAGAGGAGAGTTTGGTCAGAAGTTGGAGAAGTCAGGAGGACGATAAGAGGAGAGTTTGGTCAGAAGTTGGAGAAGTCAGGAGGACGATAAGAGGAGAGTGTGGTCAGAAGTTGGAGAAGTCAGGAGGACGATAAGAGGAGAGTTTGGTCAGAAGTTAGAGAAGTCAGGAGGACGATAAGAGGAGAGTTTGGTCAGAAGTTAGAGAAGTCAGGAGGACGATAAGAGGAGAGTTTGGTCAGAAGTTGGAGAAGTCAGGAGGACGATAAGAGAGGAGAGTTTGGTCAGATGTTGGAGAAGTCAGGAGGACGATAAGAGGAGAGTTTGGTCAGAAGTTAGAGAAGTCAGGAGGACGATAAGAAGAGAGTTTGGTCAGATGTTAGAGAAGTCAGGAGGACGATAAGAGGAGAGTTTGGTCAGAAGTTAGAGAAGTCAGGAGGACGATAAGAGGAGAGTTTGGTCAGAAGTTAGAGAAGTCAGGAGGACGATAAGAGGAGAGTTTGGTCAGATGTTAGAGAAGTCAGGAGGACGATAAGAGGAGAGTTTGGTCAGAAGTTAGAGAAGTCAGGAGGACGATAAGAGGAGAGTTTGGTCAGAAGTTAGAGAAGTCAGGAGGACGATAAGAGAGGAGAGTTTGGTCAGATGTTGGAGAAGTCAGGAGGACGATAAGAGAGGAGAGTTTGGTCAGAAGTTAGAGAAGTCAGGAGGACGATAAGAAGAGAGTTTGGTCAGATGTTAGAGAAGTCAGGAGGACGATAAGAGGAGAGTTTGGTCAGATGTTAGAGAAGTCAGGAGGACGATAAGAGGAGAGTTTGGTCAGAAGTTAGAGAAGTCAGGAGGACGATAAGAGAGGAGTTTGGTCAGATGTTAGAGAAGTCAGGAGGACGATAAGAGGAGAGTTTGGTCAGAAGTTAGAGAAGTCAGGAGGACGATAAGAGAGGAGTTTGGTCAGATGTTAGAGAAGTCAGGAGGACGATAAGAGGAGAGTTTGGTCAGAAGTTAGAGAAGTCACGAGGACGATAAGAGGAGAGTTTGGTCAGATGTTAGAGAAGTCAGGAGGACGATAAGAGGAGAGTTTGGTCAGAAGTTAGAGAAGTCAGGAGGACGATAAGAGAGGAGAGTTTGGTCAGATGTTGGAGAAGTCAGGAGGACGATAAGAGGAGAGTTTGGTCAGATGTTAGAGAAGTCAGGAGGACGATAAGAGGAGAGTTTGGTCAGAAGTTAGAGAAGTCAGGAGGACGATAAGAGGAGAGTTTGGTCAGAAGTTAGAGAAGTCAGGAGGACGATAAGAGGAGAGTTCGGTCAGAAGTTAGAGAAGTCAGGAGGACGATAAGAGGAGAGTTTGGTCAGATGTTGGAGAAGTCAGGAGGACGATAAGAGGAGAGTTTGGTCAGATGTTAGAGAAGTCATGAGGACGATTAGAGAGGAGAGTTTGGTCAGATGTTGGAGAAGTCAGGAGGACGATAAGAAGAGAGTCTGGTCAGATGTTAGAGAAGTCATGAGCACGATAAGAGAGGAGAGTTTGGTCAGATGTTGGAGAAGTCAGGAGGACGATAAGAGAGGAGAGTTTGGTCAGAAGTTGGAGAAGTCATGAGGACGATAAGAGGAGAGTTTGGTCAGATGTTGGAGAAGTCAGGAGGACAATAAGAGGAGAGTTTGGTCAGAAGTTAGAGAAGTCAGGAGGACGATAAGAGAGGAGAGTTTGGTCAGAAGTTAGAGAAGTCAGGAGGACGATAAGAGAGGAGAGTTTGGTCAGAAGTTAGAGAAGTCAGGAGGACGATAAGAGGAGAGTTTGGTCAGATGTTGGAGAAGTCAGGAGGACGATAAGAGGAGAGTTTGGTCAGAAGTTGGAGAAGTCAGGAGGACGATAAGAGAGGAGAGTTTGGTCAGATGTTGGAGCTGTGAGCTGGAAGCAGAGGTTATCTTTGAGGAAGCTCCCGCTGACACTCGGAGAGACGCTCAGCCTGCTGCTCTCTCTCCAAACACTCCATTACAGCACAACTCACTTTGCTCCTCATCTGTATTACTGAGACACAGGCCTCACTCCCTGCACTCGTTCAGCACAGTGAGAAGATTTCTGATGTGTGTTTGATTGTACAGCACTTCAGGTATTAAAGTTGTGTATTGTATAACTGCTCTCCTCATGCATTTACATTTCTATTAAAAAATTGCAACTACTTTCCAATTGTTTTTGTAATGCATATAGTATCCTATGTTGACTTTCTTTATTAGCTCTTATTTTACATTTATCATAACCTATTCTGTACATTTTATATTCTACAAATACTCTTAAGATGTATATCTCTATGTTGAGAAGTATACATTTATTTTTAAATGATTTACATTTTCTTGGTAACAACAAAATAAATGTCCCAATTCGGGAACAATGACGTTTCTTTGAACCAGCAAAAAAAGTTTTACAAATAATTTTAATATAGACTTTTGTTTAAAAGTTTGTTATTTTATTTTATAATGTGCTTTCTTGTTGGTATATTTGATTTGTATCAACCCTTTTTTATCTTAATTATTGACTAAGTATGCTTGATTCTTTTGTTATCAATAACCTTACAAGGACACTGAATCCTTTATACTATTTTCACACATTTGACCTTTTTGGATTCTGTAAAATACTTATTACTGAAGTGCCGCACATCGGTTACCATGGCAATAACATTAACAATTATTAAATTATTAACTTAGTCAGCAAAACGTGAACAAAAGTTTTTCAAAACACAATTTCCCACATGGTTTTTTGTGTCCCTAAATCAATGAACACTCAAACATAAGCATTGGAAAGGCTGCATTACATGTTCTGTCAATCAACTAAGTGATAAATCAACGAACTGCTTCAGCTCTACACGCCTAATGCCCGCTCCCTTTCTCAAACAAAATCATAAACAACCAACTATCGTGTTGCTTCATCCCCATTTCACCCCGGGACATTTCACATCCCGCCGCAATGTTTACAACCCGATATGCAGGAATCTTGAAGTCAGATGTAATACCTTTTAAGAGCTTTTTTAAGACCCTTTCCAAACATTTTAAGACCTCTTAACTTTTAACCGGTTACCTTGGCGACACACTTTACTATATATATATATTGATTGTCCTTCCTCCTTATCTTCCAACCATTTGGACGCAGACTTGCATTTCCCCATAACGATGTTGCTTAGCAACCGGCGTAAACGGACCGTCGCGCTATCAAGCAGTGAGCGTGCGATGTCCTGTTCAGATGACGTCAAATCCAACGGGATGCCATAAATAAACTACACAGAATCACACGACACACCTAGGCCATGATTACATTCAGGCAGACTGTAGAATACAACCTCTTTGGACCATTTATATACTTATTGAAAACAAGCTACTAAATGTAATACCTTGTAAAATGCCGTTTAATGCTTTTTAATAGCCTTAATTTTCGCTAAATTGATTTATCAACTTTTAATACTTTTTAAGACCCCGCGGACCCCCTGCAACCGCTGAAACCATCAGAGTAAATCAGTCAGATCACATGAAATGAAATAAAGCCAGGTGCACAAAAACCTAAACTATACCACCTCTGTTAAAATATATATAAAGATACCTTTACTAGGAACATAGATTTAGTTATATTAAACTGTTTTTTGTATTAAAAAAAGAGGAAATCAACCATGTATGGCTTGTCAATTGATGCACAATAGTAAATGGTTACTAGTAGCTTTGAACTGTGGTCCCTATCAATGTACCACATGTCTTTTCTATGTGTCTTCAATAAAAATATATATAAAAAAAGTTGCAGATCTTAAATCACTTCTGTGAAGGAGAGCATAAAAGTGAACTGATCAAAACTGAAGGCTTCATATCAGTCAGTAGGGGCTTGGACTGGGAGCCGTAGGGGCGCCGGTTCAAGTCCCCGACCAGACCTAAAATATGGAGTGTGGACTGCTACTTGGAGAGGTCCCAGTTCACCTCCTGCCCTGCCGTGGTGCCCTTGAGCAAGGCACCGGACACCCCCCTCACTCCCCAGACGCTGTACAATAGCTGCCCTGCTCCTAGTTCTAGACTCCTGGTACTAGAATGGGTTAAAAGCAGAGGCCACATTTCACTGTGTGCTGTGCATGTGAGACCATTAAAGAGGGTTTCATCCCTCCCATTCTACATATCTTAGCATCGCCACAGAGAGGAAGAGAAGACAGAAGGAGTATTAATAAGTATATCCTAATTTATAAGACTTATACAATACTATTTATATAAGGATAAGAACAATTTGAAGTGTTTAAAAGTACAGTAAGTTAAGTGCAACTAAATAAAAATGAGTAAAGATACATCAAATAATAAATAAGTAGATGGATAAACACAAATGTTAAGAAAAGGCCTAGTTAATGGGGTTTAAGAGATGATTTATGAGATGCAAATGTAAAATCAGTACAATTTGAAGCGTTTAAAAGTACAGTAAGTTAAGTAAAACTAAATAGAAATGTGTAAAATAAATAAATGAGTAGATGGATGAATAAAAACGTTAAGAAAAGGCCTGGTAAATGGGTTTCAGGAGAGGATTGATGAGATGCAAATGTGAAATCAGTCCACAAATCCTGGGAAAGCACACTTTTAAAAACATGTTGTAAAAGAAATAAAGAGGAATGGATAAAGAGAAACTAGAAGATACTAGCGGCTAGCACAACTAGCAGATCCAACCTGCATCACGCCTTCCCTTAATCCCACATTTCTTCTGTGTACACATACTGTATGAGGACAGTAGTAAACAAATACCACACCTCTTACGACCTCAAACAAACATCCACACGTGCTTGGAGTGTTATCTAAAAACAATTACAACTTGTTCAAGCTTTTAAAAGAACGACTTCTCGCTGCCGTCTGAAAGGACACTACATTTCAGAAGACTTCTGAATGCATAGCGCACAGAAAGACATTTTGTCCTGACTCGTGCCCTTTCTTTAAAACACCATCAGGCCCCCAGCGAAAGCACCGTGCCCTGCAGAAGCGAGGAGGGGAAAGAAATGCTTTCCATATGTGCGAGGGGGGCCGCACGTCTGCCATCTTTTCATCCATCTTCAAGTCCTCTTCTCACTTAACGCTCTATATTTCTCTTCTTCCACGTTTTAAACAAATTATAGACAGAGTTCGTGTATTCCTTCCAAACACATCAGCGAAGGACGAACACTAAGGGATTATGAAAACAAATAAAAACAAGTGAAAATCAGCGGCCCCTGCTTGCCGGCAGGGCCCGCGCTAAGCGATGCAGGCTTGGGGCCCACCGCTTCACTTAAGTGTAGGACCTCCTTGATTGATGATGTCAGGGGTCGGAGGTCGGGGAACCCTGGGTAGACACCTAATTCATTATATCCTCCACAGGCCTTTCTACAAGAGGGCTCTCTGCTGGAGAGGGGCCGGCGCTCTGGAGCAGATTCATCACCCACAACAGCTGGACAGACAGATGCATGGACGCCGGTGGAAGGGGAAGACGCTGGGTTAATCATAATAATACATTTCATTAAACTCACCTCTTCAATCTGGCTTTCAATGTGTGATTGTTGTTGTATTGCTTGATTTAAATTTGACTTCAACTATATTTATTTGTTGTTCTTTTCTTTTCACTATCTCTGTAAAGCGACTTTGAGCACCTGTAAAAGCGCTTAGAAAATAAATCTATTATTATTATATAGCAGACTTTAAAAACAACGTCCTCTCAAGCTGCTTCACCATGCTATGAGGAGAAAATAATAAAACTAATCAAATAAAAAGTTATCCAAGGAGCATATTGAATAAAATAAAAAAAGGACAGTCAGTAAAATGGTCTCCAGAATGGCAACTAGTCGGGCTTCAACTTGCCATTTCTTCACAGCTGTACTTATGGATCCCATTGGAGTGTTTTTTCTATTTCTCTCTGTGTTCAAATGTGTTTCTACCGATTACAGGCCATGCTGTCTTGTAAAATCGAGGCTGGAAGCCGGTGGAAGAGGAGGGAAAGAGACACTGGGTTGTCTCCAGAATGTCAACTAGTCGGGCTTCAACTTGTTCAAAGTCATGGGATTCAAGATTCAAGGCTTTTATTGTCATGTGTGCATAGCTACAGTGCAGTTATGATAATGAAAGTCTTAGGTCACAGGCTCCTCCAACAGTGCAACACAATAAAACACATAATAGTGCAAGGAAATACAATAAAATAGAATATAATAGAAACAGTGCAGTAGAGTCTATATACAAGTCATTTGATATATAAGTGGCAAACAGATGTTATGGATGTTCTTTCAAAAGTTCAGGTGTTTAAGATTCATTGCCATTTCTTCAAAGCTGTACTTATGGATCCCATTGGAGTGTTTTCTATTTGTCTCCGTGTTAAAATGTGTTTCTACCGTCTGTTCATTTTTCCTGTAAAATCATTCTTGTTTAAAAAAATATTGGAGCAGACGAATTAAGTGAAAAATAATCTTTGTATAAGCCCCGTGCTTCTGATAAACCGTTGCAAGCTTTAATACAAAAAATCAGCAAGTAGGTGATCTGTCATCCTGCCGACAAACAGACCGAGACAAAACCAAACAAAAAGCACCTCCTCTGCAAAGACAACAATGCAAACATTTTATGCCTGTTTGTCTATTTGCGTCTATTCTGGTGGTCGCACAGGTGTTCAGACCACCGTGGACTTAAAGAGTCGAGACTCCAGGAATTATGGCGCATTTTGGTTGTTTGTTAATCTTCTTGTAAAACAATCACTTTTTAAGGAACGGTTTAAAGTCCCCCTGCTGCTGAGGCAACACAAGATACTACGATGTGACCTGGAGGCACTCAAAAACAAGCTCTTACAAATAGACATTACTATAAGTTGCTGAACCATTACAAATACAGTCGTTTAAATTCCGCAGATTTTACAAAACTATTTCACAGCCAATGCAGAAATAAACCCAATTGTTTACCTGCTAGTGACGCCAAGAAGTATTTTCATTATTGGTTATTTTGTAGATGATTTACATTAATCTTTTAGTTTGTTTTTGAAATCTCAGTCAAAAATGACCATCAAAATGTCTCATGTTTGGACGGTCCAGAAGTCTGGGATTATCAATTTATTGTGAAATAAGACCATTGAAACTTGTCAAATAAAGTTTTGTCCCAACAGATAAGACTTTCTCCAAGTAATTACATTTGATCATGAGATTTTGTTTAAAGAGAAAGCTTTGAAATTTGTTGCGAAAGATAATATATTTAATTCCTGAGGTCAGATTTTAGTTAAGGAACATCGGGGACAATTGTTGTAAGAGCGAGGGGAAAAGCTGTAGCTTCTCAAAGTTTTAAAAGGATCATTTATGTATTCACTGAATCCTGTCACTTATGTATGTCTTTTTTTTTTACATAATAATCTAAATGTTTGCTTGTAAAATAAGTACTTTTAAAAAATATATCTTAAAGCAGCCATGTGCTCATTTGGCCAAAACATGTTTGCATACATGCTGGTCGAATCTTCAAAGTACCTACCTGCCATGTTACCATGTGTACTGTGGCGTTATTCATTATTAATAGATAGCTTTATTTATCATATTGTATATATTCGTTTTGAAAGAATATTGTGTTTTATTCCATGTCCAGGTTGCCTTTTAAACATCCGTCCAGGAACAAAAGCTCAATATGTGGCTATTCATCTAAATCTGGGTCATTTACAGTTCTTTCCCTGTTGATCAATAGCGCTGTCCATGTCTGATAAACTAATAAGTTAAAAATGATAAATAAATACAATCTAACTGTAATTAGAGAGACATATCGGGGGATTTTCTTGTATATTCTGCATACACTTCCTTCTGTGAACAACCCAGAGAGCAGCGGTGTGTTTTCTGTGTCCGCCACAGGCCCGAGGCTGCACCGCGGCAACATCAGGAACCAATCGTTCCCTCCGCATTTTGTCCCGCTCCACCATGATGTCATGGCCACGAGGAAGCAAGGTGATGAGCTGAGAGTGATGGATATCTGTATAGGAACATTTCCTTTCCCCCGCCAGCAGCCTCTGTTCACATTAAAAGCCTTGCACTTCATACATCAATACTGTCCCTCTGCCCGAAGCCTCGCATACGGCAGACCCACATGTGGAGGTTTCTCCCTATTGTTCACAGCCAATCAGATTCAGAGAAAGAGCACAATAAGCTGTGTCACTTTCTAGATGAAGCCCAGAATATGAGCCGAGGGCTGGGTGGGATTTTGCTGAAGTGAGGAGAAAGTGAAGTTTAACACTGCATTCAATCTTTTTCCATAAACTCCGGCAGAAAGGGCTTACAGGCCGACCATAAATCTGTTGGTGAGTCTGTCTTTGAAATAATGGAGGATAATCGCTTCTCTTCTTGGGGAGAAATAAAATGAAGAAAGGATGGTGAGAGGATAAACATAGAGGGGGGGTAGTTTTCTGTGGCTTCTTCACGGTGTGTGTGTGTGTGTGTGTGTGTGTGTGTGTGTGGGTGGGTGTGTGTGTGTGTGTGTAAGAGAGACAGCGTGGAGAGAGAGTGAGGAGGACGGTGTGGGCTGTTGCCTCCTGCTGTGTGAGGTCAGGGGAACAGTGGGTAGCATACGAGCTATTCAAGTGAAAGACACGGTCAGCTACTTTTTTTCTTATGAGTGACGGACACAAGGTGTGTGTGTGTGTGTGTGTGTGTGTGTGTGTGTGTGTGTGTGTGTGTGTGTGTGTGTGTGTGTGTGTGTGTGTGTGTGTGTGTAGAAGAAAAGGGGCTGCACCATAATGGCAAAATTATAATAACAATTATTTGATAAGATATATATTTATTTATTAAGTTTAGGGTTTCACTTTTAAATAAACAGAGCACTGCTTTCACTTCCATGTTGTGCTACATTCCCACTAATGTCCAAATCTAGATAAGTTCAATCAAAAATAAGACTCCTGAAAGCAAAATATTAATACAATTGTTCTACAAAACGTTGTATCCAACCATACATATTATTTGTAATTGTTAATTCTCTATTCCACTGAAGTATTTCTATTTGAATGTGTTTAATGTAAAGAAATAATTTCCCAAATTGGGGAATCAATAAAGTATATATCTATTTATCCATCTATAAATCAACAAAGCATAGCTTACCATTTGTGCTAATTAGCTTCACGAACCTCCAAATAAAAAATAATGCCGTGTGTCACTTAGTTTACTTCCCTTACTACTCTGGTATTAAGTAGTGAAATAAGACCGACATGTGTAACTTGTGTGGCAGATAGCTTGCACATCTTCCGGCGCAAACTGAAAACTCATCTCTTTCGACTCCACTTCGAGCGTTAGAACTATTAACGAAGCACTTATATACTAATAAAGGACTGGCTTATCTAAAGCCAGTTGAGTAGCACTTGAAATGTTTGGCTATATGAAACCTGAAGTATGAAAACTTATATGATTCTGTTTTCTTCAAGGTTGTGTCTTCCTGGTCGAATGTACTTATTGTAAGTCGCTTTGGATAAAAGCGTCAGCTAAATGCAATGTAATGTAATGTAATGTAATGTAATTTGTATAACTTGTGTCTAGTGTTTAAAATATTACTTGTATCCTGTTATAAGCGAACAACCGGGTATGGGTTGTGCATTTTGATATACTTGCATTTGGACGCACATATATATCAAAACAGCAATTGTAAGAACAGAAATATTTGGCTCTGCGATAGCACACAGCTGAACTAAAGACACTAAGTTAAGGAAGGGGTGACTATGTATGTCTTAAAAAAATGTTTTATTATGCATGTGTATGTATGTGTAATGTGTATATATGTGTGTGTAATGTGTATATATGTGTGTGTATGTGTATATATGTGTATGTGTATGTATGTGTATGTATGTGTATATATGTGTATATATGTGTATATATGTGTATGTATGTGTACTGTATGTGTACTGTATATACATGTGTATATATGTATGTGTATATGTGTATGTATGTGTAGTGTACTGTATATATGTGTATGTATGTGTATATATGTGTATATGTGTACTGTATATATGTGTATATATGTGATATGTATGTGTATATATGTGTATGTATGTGTACTGTATATATGTGTATATATGTGTATGTATGTGTATATATGTGTATATGTGTATGTATGTGTACTGTATGTGTATGTATGTGTATATATGTGTATGTATGTGATATATGTGTGTATATGTATATATGTGTGTGTATGTATGTATGTGTATATATGTGTGTATATATGTGTGTATATATGTGTATGTATATGTGTATGTAAATGTGTGGGTGTATGTATGTGTATATGTGTGTATGTATGTGTGTATGTATGTGTATATATGTGTATGTGTATGTATGTGTACTGTATGTGTACTATATATATATATGTGTATATATGTATGTGTATATATGTGTATATGTGTATGTATGTGTACTGTATATGTGTATGTATGTGTATATATGTATGTATGTGTAGTGTACTGTATATATGTGTATATATGTTTATGTATGTGTATATATGTGTATATGTGTATGTATGTGTACTGTATATATGTGTATATATGTGATATGTATGTGTATATATGTGTACTGTATATATGTGTATATGTGTATGTATGTGTACTGTATATATGTGTATATATGTGATATGTATGTGTACTGTATATATGTGTATATATGTGTATATGTGTATGTATGTGTACTGTATATATGTGTGTGTATATATGTGTATGCATGTGTATATATGTGTATGTATGTGTATATATGTGTATATGTGTATGTATGTGTACTGTATATATGTGATATGTATGGGTATATATGTGTATGTATGTGTACTGTATATATGTGTGTGTATATATGTGTATGCATGTGTATATATGTGTATGTATGTGTATATATGTGTATATGTGTATGTATGTGTATGTATGTGTATATATGTGTATGTATGTGATATGTATGTGTATATGTATATATGTGTATGTATGTATGTGTATATATGTGTGTATATATGTGTGTATATATGTGTATGTATATGTGTATGTAAATGTGTGGGTATGGGTGTATGTATGTGTATATGTGTATATGTGTGTATATATATATATACAATAATACATATTAGGGATGCACCGAATATTCGGCCACCGAAAATTATCGGCCGAAAATGGTTAAAAAGGCCCTTTCGGCTTTCGGCCGAAAGGGTTTTAGCACCGAAAAAATATCACCGAATGTCAGAACAGGCTTACGTTGGTAACCTAACGTGTTGTTGTGATGACGTAATAAAGACGCGGCGACCATGCTCGCGGCTGGCTCACAGGGGGGGGGGGACATTGACCTTTGTCATCGAGATTGCCCTGAGCCTTTAACAAATCGTATTAAATAATCTGATGACAGACTGTAAACAGAATAGCTGAAACTTTAACAAACTAAATAACTCAGTTACCTCTAATCATTAACCCATGCTTGTATCATGTAGTTAACTCCGTGTGTTGCTGCTAGCATACATAACACCTGACGTGGAAACGTTACTCGTGATGGAGCTACAGAGCTGCTAGAAAGACGGTCGAACCCGGTACATTCCTCCGTCTGCATGCGGTGCACTTTTGCTAAATGTTTAGACAAATTGCTCGTGCTTACATGCTAAACTCTTATTGCACTTATGGTAGCAAGTATTCTCCACATCGAGACGGGTAAAGTTGAACCACACCTCGGAGCGCGTTCTCTCCGCCATCTCCGCAGTGTGCTCCGCTGCATGTAGCAGCTGCGTGTGTGTAAACTGCCCCGCCCCCTCGCACACAGACGGGGGAGAGAGATCTCGTCTGATCGAAATACATCATAGACGCATTTGTTGTCTTTGCATATTAGAAACGAGTTGGCGACACTAGGACTGCGATATAACGTTTTTTAGCAATAATACATGACATATATAAATGTACTGTATGCATTCAAAAGTGCTGAATACATGTTTTATGGACCCATAATAGTGATTATTATTTAAGTTAAGTTTTGCCATAATCATGTCTATTTCCATAATCAGGTAGCTGAACAACATTGGTAAAAAATGTATACATTATATATATATATTTCTATTAATCATTTTCGGCCTTTCGGCATTCGGTTTTCAGCCAACTGTTTCCTATTTTCGGTATCGGTTTCGGCCAAGAATTTCCCATTCGGTGCACCCCTAATACATATACCTGTGAGTATATAGGTATATGTATTATTGTTATTATTCTTTATTTCTTTTACATTACTTTAACCTATATATTTATTTATTGACTTTACTATATAGCACCGAGAGGGTGGGGGAGGGGGGGGAAAGGGAAAGATATATACCGTATAAACTTAACTCATTGTAACTCAATAAAAAAATATATAATAGAAGGATTCAAATTGATACACAGCATAAGAAATAAAATAACATTAATCTTTATTAATATCTAGCGAGTATTTATTTGTATATTAGATCATTGTGCAGCCCTAGAAAGCAGATTACACACACTGACAAAAACACACACACTGAGACACACACACACACACACACAGTGGGTTTTCATTCTCTTCCATCTGCCTCTCCAGAGTCTCGGTCAGAGTAACAGATGAGCGCCGCTGCCTTTAAAGGAATCAGCCTGAGACGATTTAAAATCACCTGGACCCTTCAGCTTTGAAGTCAGACAGCTGCCTGTGCTGTATTATAATGATATTATATCATTCATAATGATATAATTGATCATTGTGTTTCCTGGCACTCAACGCTGAACCAGCATTTGTTCATAAATCAGATGATGAAAGGTGGGTGTAACAGTGAAATCAAGGGCGGAAAGAAAAAGCTTGCACTGTGAGGCTCTGTAATTATTTCACCAACACGATGTCACCTTTACAGCTTTTCTAGTTCACTCAAATCACTCTAATTTGTTTACCAGGAACACCAAATTGAATAGGAGAAGCGACACACCTCACTCATTCAAGCTGTGTTTTGATGTCTGCCCATAACATGTATTCAAACCATCCACAGTCTGATGCAAGTCTGAAAACCCACACTGTTTCCCAAAGTCCCAAACCCAAAGAGTTAATAATTAACCATGAAAATAATCACAGGGTCACCTTAATGGCTGGAAAATAAAACTTTGACAGCATTTGCAAAACAGAAAGCAGCGTTTTTAAGCTGGGATCAGATTGGATGTACAGCTGCAGGCTGATATATGGCTGTGAACCCACGGCCCTTCCAAACGCTCTAATTACAGTGTTGGGACTCGCTGCCAGCTGAGAAGAAACGCTTGGAAAAACGGCCCGGGACGAGTTGTTGGGCTGTAAATCATGTGCCACGTCTCTCATGTGCATTTGTGTTGACTGTTTCTATTATTGTTATGGGCTGCTGGCCAATCAGAGTAAAGCAGGTAGTAAAGAAAAAAGTACAGACTCTTCGCTCGTTGTTAAAAAGAGTACAGAATATACTTTTTGTTATAATGGCTGCCAACGTGAACTTGATGCACTTGAGGTATGAATTGACTATTTTGGGTTTAAGTTAAAGGTCCCCTATTATATTGTTTTTCATCAATATATCATAGTTCTCAGATATATACCAGAACATGTCTCTGATTGGCTGAAACACCAAACAGATCATTGCAGCATTACCCATAATCCCCTCTGTTTCAGCCCTGTTTCCAAAGTGCTGATTCTCTGTCTGTTACTTTAGATGAAAATAAGGAGCCCCTCCCCACGCCCCTCTGAGAGAGATTTGGTTACAAAGAACTCAATGGTGCTCTAGGAGGAGATTCAGGTGATAAGGTGGGGGGGGGGGGGGTTACCTTGGTTGCTGATTGGCTAATGGTTACTCAAGACAAAACATCGTTATGACATCATAAATTGGCCAAAATCTGATCAGCTCATTTTCAGACAGGTTTTTATAGAAATGGATCAAAAAGAGAGAGAATCTTTGTTCCTGAAACTTTCAGAGTCTCTTTCCACAGAGGGGACACATGTTGATGTAGAAGAGACATGAAGAAGAGGGGACACATGTTGATGTAGAAGAGACATGAAGAAGAGGGGATACATGTTGATGTAGAAGAGACATGAAGAAGAGGGGACACATGTTGATGTAGAAGAGACATGAAGAAGAGGGGACACATGTTGATGTAGAAGAGACATGAAGAAAGAGGGGACACATGTTGATGTAGAAGAGACATGAAGAAGAGGGGACACATGTTGATGTAGAAGAGACATGAAGAAGAGGGGACACATGTTGATGTAGAAGAGACATGAAGAAGAGGGGACACATGTTGATGTAGAAGAGACATGAAGAAGAGGGGGACACATGTTGATGTAGAAGAGACGTGAAGAAGAGGGGACACATGTTGATGTAGAATAGACATGAAGAAGAGGGGACACATGTTGATGTAGAAGAGACATGAAGAAGAAGGGGACACATGTTGATGTAGAAGAGACATGAAGAAGAGGGGACACATGTTGATGTAGAAGAGACATGAAGAAGAGGGGACACATGTTGATGTAGAAGAGACATGAAGAAGAGGGGACACATGTGAATGTAGAAGAGACATGATGTAGAAGAGACATGAAGAAGAGGGGACACATGTTGATGTAGAAGAGACATGAAGAAGAGGGGACACATGGTGATGTAGAAGAGACATGAAGAAGAGGGGACACATGTTGATGTAGAAGAGACATGAAGAAGAGGGGACACATGTTGATGTAGAAGAGACATGAAGAAGAGGGGACACATGTTGATGTAGAAGAGACATGAAGAAGAGGGACACATGGGGACCACATGTTGATGTAGAAGAGACATGAAGAAGAGGGGACACATGTTGATGTAGAAGGAGACATGAAGAAGAGGGGACACATGTTGATTGTAGAAGGAGACATGAAGAAGAGGGGACACATGTTGATGTAGAGAGGACATGAAGAAGAGGGGACACATGTTGATGTAGAAGAGACATGAAGAAGAGGGAGGGACAACATGTTGATGTAGAAGAGACGTGAAGAAGAGGGGACACATGTTGATGTAGAAGAGACATGAAGAAGAGGGGACACATGTTGATGTAGAAGAGACATGAAGAAGAGGGGACACATGTTGATGTAGAAGAGACATGAAGAAGAGGGGACACATGTTGATGTAGAAGAGACATGAAGAAGAGGGGACACATGTGATGTAGAAGAGACATGAAGAAGAGGGGACACATGTTGATGTAGAAGAGACATGAAGAAGAGGGGACACATGTTGATGTAGAAGAGACATGAAGAAGAGGGGACACCTGTTGATGTAGAAGAGACATGAAGAAGAGGGGACACATGTTGATGTAGAAGAGACATGAAAGAGAGGGGACACATGTTGATGTAGAAGAGACATGAAGAAGAGGGGACACATGTTGATGTAGAGGAGACATGAAGAAGAGGGGACACATGTTGATGTAGAAGAACATGAAGAAGAGGGGGACACATGTTGATGTAGAAGAGACATGAAGAAGAGTGGACACATGTTGATGTAGAAGAGACATGAAGAAGAGGGGACACATGTTGATGTAGAGGAGACATGAAGAAGAGGGGACACATGTTGATGTAAAAGAGACATGAAGAAGAGGGGACACATGTTGATGTAGAGGAGACATGAAGAAGAGGGGACACATTTGATGTAGAAGAGACATGAAGAGGGGACACATGTTGATGTGAAGAGACTGAAGAAGAGGGGACACATGTTGATGTAGAAGAGACATGAAGAAGAGGGGACACATGTTGATGTAGAAGAGACATGAAGAAGAGGGGACACGTGTTGATGTAGAAGAGACATGAAGAGGGGACACATGTTGATGTAGAAGACACATGAAGAAGAGGGGACACATGTTGATGTAGAAGAGACATGAAAGAGGGACACGTGTTGATGTAGAAGAGACATGAAGAAGAGGGGACACATGTTGATGTAGAAGAGACATGAAGAAGAGGGGACACATGTTGATGTAGAAGAGACATGAAGAAGAGGGGACACGTGTTGATGTAGAAGAGACATGAAGAAGAGGGGACACGTGTTGATGTAGAAGAGACATGAAGAAGAGGGGACACATGTTGATGTAGATGAGACATGGAGAAGAGGGGACACGTGTTGATGTAGAAGAGACATGAAGAAGAGGGGACACATGTTGATGTAGAGGAGACATGAAGAAGAGGGGACACATGTTGATGTAGAAGAGACATGAAGAAGAGGGGACACATGTTGATGTAGAAGAGACATGAAGAAGAGGGGAACACATGTGATGTAGCAGAGACATGAGGAAGAGGGGACACATGTTGATGTAGAAGACACATGAAGAAGAGGGGGACACATGTTGAGTGTAGAAGAGACATGAAAGAAGAGGGGACACGTGGTTGATGTAGAAGAGACATGAAGAAGAGGGGACACATGTTGATGTAGAAGAGACATGGAGAAGAAGGGGACACGTGTTGAGTGTAGAAGAGACATGAAGAAGAGGGGACACATGTTGATGTAGAAGAGACATGAAGAAGAGGGGACACATGTTGACGTAGAAGAGACATGAAGAAGAGGGGACACATGTTTCATGTAGAAGAGACATGAAGAAGAGGAGACACATGTTGATGTAGAAGAGACATGAAGAAGAGGGGACACATGTTGATGTAGAAGAGACATGAAAGAAGAGGGGGACACATGTTGATGTAGAAGACACATGAAGAAGAGGGGACACATGTTGATGTAGAAGAGACATGAAGAAGAGGGGACACGTGTTGATGTAGAAGAGACATGAGGAATGAGGGGACACATGTTGATGTAGAAGAGACATGAAGAAGAGGGGACACATGTTGATGTAGAAGAGACATGAAGAAGAGGGGACACATGTTGATGTAGAAGAGACATGAAGAAGAGGGGACACATGTTGATGTAGAAGAGACATGGAGAAGAGGGGACACATGTTGATGTAGAAGAGACATGAAGAAGAGGGGACACATGGTGATGTAGAAGAGACATGAAGAAGAGGGGACACATGTTGATGGAGAAGAGACATGAAGAAGAGGGGACACATGTTGATGTAGAAGAGACATGAAGAAGAGGGGACACATGTTGATGTAGAAGAGACATGAAGAAGAGGGGACACATGCTGATGTAGAAGAGACATGAAGAAGAGGGGACACATGTTGATGTAGAGAGAGACATGGAGAAGAGGGGACACATGTTGATGTAGAAGAGACATGAAGAAGAGGGGACACATGTTGATGTAGAAGAGACATGAAGAAGAGGGGGACACGTGTTGATGTAGAAGAGACAATGAGAAGAGGGGACACATGTTTGATGTAGAAGAGACATGAAGAAGAGGGGACACATGCTGATGTAGAAGAGACATGAAGAAGAGGGGACACATGTTGATGTAGAAGAGACATGAAGAAGAGGGGACACATGTTGATGTAGAAGAGTGGATTCTGCATAATAGGTGACCTTTAAAGACCGTGAAAAGGACACTTATGAGGACTGTCAATGCTTACCTGCCACAGTTTGATACACATGATCATCCCCAGCTTAGCGTCCGGTACCAGGGTGCAGACCGGGGTCTTACTGGGTAGCTCGACAATCTTGATCTGCAGAGACAAATGGCAAAAGTACAAGTTAGAAATGGACCCATGATTGCTTACCTGTCCTCTTCCATATTCCACATCAATGCAAGAACAGTGGAGCTTTGAGCTACCATCTAATATCAGCATGCTAACATGATCACATTGACAACGCTAACAAGTTGAAGATTAGCAGGTAACACTTTCACAATGTCTGCCATCTGAGTTTAGCATGGTAGCACGTTAACATTAGAGAATTAACGCCAACAATGTAAGATTAGATTCAACTTTTTGTATTGACAAGTACTGGGTAAACAAAATGCAGTTAGCATAATACCAGAAGTGCAGAGAAGCTGTGAAATACAGTGTAATGTATATGTATTAAATAAGTAGATAAATGTAAAAAAAGCTAAAATATATACATGTAAATATTTTAGGCAGTTTAGAGACAGTACAAATACTATGTATATATATGAAACAATATAGACTAGTTTTGACACTTTTCTAAATAATATTAAAGGTCCCATGTCATGCTTTTCCGGTTATTACCCGTCCCCTTGTGTTATGAAGGTTTTTATGCATGTGAACGGTCTGCAGAGTCACAAACCATGAAAGTACAGAGTATAACTCTAACACAGAAAATACCTGTCTATGCTGCCCCAGAACGCCTTACAGAATGACCATACCCAAATGGACCCGTGGAGCTCCTCACACACACCAGTGTTTCCCCTACCATTGTTCGCTGCGCCCCGCCAACGGATCCCTGCGCCCCCCCTGAAATTCAAGGTGTTTAAAAAATATATATAATTTTTTTTTTTTTATATATATATATATATAGCACCAAATTGCAACTAATCTATATATCTACTGTCACTTTTCACATTGAACATGTGCTCTTTTATTAAATAAACTAAACGCTGTCATTTTAAGTTGTGAGTTTAGTGTTTTTGACCCTAAGAAACACTGATGCAGTAATCAATAACAATAATCCACAGCTCTGCTCCAGAAGATAAAAAAAAAAAGATCCCAATGACAATTTGACAGGCATTCTCATTCTCATTCTGTCCGGAAGATTTAAACTTTAACGGACATGTTGACCGGCGAAAAAATATTCTAACGGGAACTCTGGCGCAACGTCCCGCCAACACGGCACCCAGACCCCACGCAGCATTCTCATCTGTCGTATTACTGGTGTCATTTTCTGGTTGCTAACAAACGTCATGGTAACACATAATCACTGATGTTCCGCTGTAACGGTGGTGGACTCATCAGAACAGAGTGGGCGAGCTGACCAATCAGAGACCAGTGGGCTCATAGGGAGAGGGGGGGGGCAGGAGCTCTAACAAGCCTTTAGGACAGAGAGTGAATACACATACTATACAGAGATGCTGAATGAGAAACCAATGTGAGTTTGGAAAATTGCACAATATAAATATATTCTAGTAGACCTCAACAATGGAATTATGATCAGTGGAAATGGCAATGACATGGGAGCTTTAAGAAATACGAGTACACTTTATTAGGATATTACCAGTTTGAACAGTGTAATAAATGAAAGCCTTGAGTTGTGCACCCACCACCATCCTAATCAGGTGTGTACTACTCTACTACAATCAAATACAATAAAACATTTGATCATACCACGTTAAGCCATCTCTTTTAAAGTCTGATTTAACTGTAAAAAAAAAAATGCCGCTTTTTGTGGCTTCTGATAAATTGCTTTAAGTGACGTCACCAGGGCTCAAGACAACAACTTTGAAAACGATAAAAAAATATGGTGGTGTGGAGTTCAAAACAAGTGAGCTAACTAGACCTCCTTAGCCAATCAACATGTGAAACTGCACAGCATCAACTTGACACTTGTATCATGCTCATATTCTCTAGTCATGGTTTCATTTTTAGGCTAAAGCCAACTGTGATCAGTCCTTTCCCAAGCACATGGAAATTATCCAGTTTGTCCTGATGCCTTTTGTTCTAATGTATCCCTTTCTTATTACTTTTAGTCCGTTTACATTTCTGAGACTTTGTTACAGTTACACACAGAAACTTTGGTTGTAAGTACATTTCCCTACGAGCTGTGCGCATGATTTGTTTGTCTTCCGAGTTTGAATAACAAAGCAGCCACGTGAATCTGTCATTGTGGTTCAAGACTTCCGCAGATCAGAGCGCCTGCACCCAGCGGTCCGGTCCCATCCATCAGAGCGCCCCCCCCGCCCACTGTCTATAATAAATCCTGCTAAAGCCCTGACCTCGCGACATGAATGGTGTTTTCCTGCACACATTGGCACTGATTCTGATAAAATGCACGGCCGTAATGAAGCCAGTGATAGAGTGTGTGTCTCTGAGTGTGTACCCACATCCCTACCAAAACTCTTTCCTTCCACTTGCTGATGATCCGCATATTCATCCTCATTAGGCCTCAGATTAAACAGCCCTTTAAGGCAGCGATCTGTATTTTAGCGCTCGGCCCCATCTGTCCTGTGTGTTTACCTCTGCACGCCTGACAAAGAGAGCCTTTAAGGACGTCTCTTTGCCTCAGGTGATCGCAGTTCTTGTGTGGCGTCCCACTGCCTGTAAACAAAGCACCCACACTATTAATTAATGTGTCTGCTGGCAGGGATCTCAGTGTGAGCAGTAAACAGTGAAACCACCTGAAATAGGAAACTCTTATCTGTCTTCTTGGATGCATTCCTAAATATTGACCTACCTGCATGTAGCACTAAATTAAACCAGTGTGCATGTTTTGAGCCACTTGTATTGTTTCTTGATGGAATTTGTTCATGTGGGTGTTTTATTTGCGGTTACATGATAAGCATCTGTCGTGGTCAGTTATGTCTGTGGAATGGGGTGTGGAGACCGAATGACAATATTGGCTGCGGTCTGTTTTAGTCTAACTTGTATGGGTGTGTGTGTGTTTCTGTCTGTCTGTGTCTGTTGGGACAATGGCATTATTGAGGTGCTGCGAATCACAGGCGCCCTGATGCCTGGCCTGCTGGACTGGGGTTAGCGGAGGCACGTTTGGCGGGATCAGGTGACCGCTCTGTCCCTTTCAAGTGTGGCTCCTCTGCCGCGGAGCAAGTAACATGAATCTGGAGGCAATAAAAGATGGCAGAATCGCTGGCTGCCCTCTCCTCATCCCGCCTCACTCCACACAAAGCCCTCCAGGCTGGTGGGTGTTGAGCATTAAGTACGAGACTCACTGTGCGGTCAGAACTGTGATTACTTTCTAGTGCATGATCTCTTCCGGTCTGGGAAATTCTCTTTTTAATCCCACAGTCTAAGATTAAAACAGATACTTTGACTTTTGCATTAGCCAAAGTAGCAGTGACCTCTTGAAAGGCACTTTTTTGTAGGCCCTTGCACACCTATTTTGTGTTTTAGACAATCACATTAATAGAAAGGCATGGCGTACTACCAACAGCCAATATTTAGCGACATTTAGCTGGTGGTTAGTGTTATGTTTTTACCTTTCCACAGTGCCCTGTGACTCATGACATTATGGCATTATGCGAACTGCACGCTAACATTTCACACTGACGGTTCTCAAAAATGACGACATTAATGTTATGTTATTTCATTGGATCAGAACGCTTTTCAACAACTACAGGGGTTGGATTACTTTTGCGGTAATACTTAAATGTTCCATGAAATCAAACTAAAAGCCACAAATATGTTTTCGTAAAGGAAGTAAACCGGCAAACTGGCAGCAGCAAGTCTGGCCTGGTTCATACAGGTTGGCATTTGTTATGCTCGTCAACCAATGAACCATCCCAACTCCCACCTGCCAATAAACTGAAGGATGTTTCCTCATGCTGAACCTAGGTGCGAGTGGAAACTTTGATCCAAAGGGTCTCTGGTTCATTTCCACTATCTTTGATTACCTTACTGTAAACATAATCTACCCTAAAAAGCATAGACATTTATTTATACACATTACCGACTGTATATTTTTTATACTGACAGGGACGTTCTTAAATTCTATTAGTTGGCAGTACAGGTATGTGATAAATATTTTTAAATTAAAGTGGACCTATCATGCTATATTTGAACAATATATTGTAGGGCCATACCTATATAAAGTATATACATATAGTTTTTTTTCAAAATACCAAACAGATCCTGCATTTTAGCCATACCTCATTTCGCTCTATTTGCTCATTCCAGCCCTGTTTTTTCAGGTTCTGTGAGCTGCAGCTGACCACGCCCCCCTGCAGGAGAGGGGAGCGTGCTCTGAGATCTGCTGCTGGGCTGTCGGAGGACAGAGATCTCTTTTTCTCCCCCTCTTCTGTGTTTTATTCAAATATGATTATATAGAGTCATTATTCATTTGTTTTAAAGCTCAATAAATAATAAAGAAGACCTTTGACCGGCACTTTTCTAATTTTGTCCGGAAGATTGAAACTTTAACGGACATGTTGACCGGCGGAAAAAAATCTAACTGAAACTCTGGCGCGCGGTCCCCTCGTTCCTTGGAAGAGGCGGAGAGGTGGGTGTTTGTCATCTGCTGGTGGACTAACCGGAGAGAATGACAGTGCAGAGATGGGGACTCGAGTTTGTGACTCGGACTCGAGTCGCACTTAAGTCGCACACACAGAGACTTCAGACTTGACTTGGACTCCTGCTCAAAAGACTTCGGACTCGACTTGGACTCGTGTTTTGGGACTCGTGAACAATCATTGTGTTTTCTATTTTTGGCGTATTAAAGGTGGGGTAGGTAAGTTTGAGAAACCGGCTCGAGATCGCTAGAATTTGAAAATACACAACCGGAGAAAATCTGCCACTTCCTTACAGAGCCCCTCCTCCAACACACACGAACGCGCACATGACCAATGAGGGCACGAGATAAGTTTGTGCCCCGATGGAAGGCTGACAGGCAGGTAGGCCATCCAGTTACTTTAGCCGGGCCGGCTATCGGGATGTTAAGAGCATTCCATGGAATATAACAAAAAGTGTATCTCGAGCCGGTTTCTAAAACTTACCTACCCCACCTTTAACATCAACATTAACATCATGGTAACTGTAACACCATGGTGACCGGCGGCACACCTGCAGCTGTACCGCTTGTAATTAGGTTCAACTATAAAAACTTCGAACAAAACGCCGGCGGCACCAACAAAAGGAGCGCACACTGCAAAGTCTGCAATATTAAAATCAAGGATGCTGGTGCAACAACGTCATATTTCATCAGGCACTTGAAAACTCACCCGGAGAGGTCAGTCACATTAACGCATATGGACGGTTAGCAAACATGTTTAGCTCAGCATCAGCTATGTAATATTAACTTAGCTTGCTACTAGCTTTGTAACTGAATATTTGAAAAGATGAGTGAATGTTTGCTTGTCACACTTGTTTGCGTTGAGTGGCGTTGACATCCAACTCTTGACATGACATAAAAAAGGTCGGTAACGTTAATCATTACGTTCCGCTGCCACCATCTACTGGCTAACGTTAAACGTAGAAAAATACATAGTTACATACATAAATACATCTGTCGGTTTATAGGCAGGTTACAGGTTTATTGTTGACCACGTAACGTTAATGTTACAGGTTTATCAGGTTACCATTACACTGGGTTTGAGTGAGAGGATAGAGGAATATGTTTATTTATAGTAGACTTAAAATATGTCATTAGAGACCCAGTGTAATTAAACAATACGGTTGCAGAGGTCAAATTTTAACATTTTTGTCCACTGGCCAAATGGCTAGCCTAGTGAATGTTGAAATGTTACCAGCCACTCAATAGATTGCCATTGTTATTTGTGGCTGGTGCGTGCAACATACAGAACCAGCCACTTGCATGATTTACCAGCATCTGGCTGGTAAATGGTGTTAATGGTAGATATCTCTTTTGGAACAGGTCATGTTTTTATCACCAGTTCAGTATATTTCAGATACAGTAAATGCTTTGAATTTCTTAGATATAGCTGTGCAGTATTCTTAACAGACTGGATAGCAGCAGACAATAGAAGGCTTATTACAACCAGAAGAGACATGAGACTTTTATTTTTTAGAGACTTGAGACTTGACTTGGACTCGTGACCAAAGACTTGAGACTTGATCAAGTCTCACCCCACAAAGACTTGAGACTTGACTTGGACTCGTGACCAAAGACTTGAGACTTGACTTGGACTTGCAAAAAAAGACTTGTGAACATCTCTGTGACAGTGCTTGCCTCGACGGGGAGGGATTGCATTGAATTACAGCAGCAGGAGCAAACGCTTGCCTCGGGGAGGGAGAAAAAGAGCCACAGCGGAGAATAAACAGAAGGGCAACCATGGCAACCATGCTCGGGAAGTCTTCTTCGCTGCTTTTGTGGCAGACTACAGCGCCACTTACAGGCCTGGCATATGTACTACAGCGTCTCCAGCGCTTTCGAGCGGAAATGGCCGGCCGTGGCCCAACCTCTCATTCCCCTGATAGGTGGAGAGTTGGCCATATAGGCGGAGCTCCTCGTTCCTGACGTCAGAGAATTTTCAAATCTGTATCAGATCTGTTGCAGCCCCGCTTTTAGAGATTTGGGTATGGAGGAAAAGAGAGAGGGTTGTGTTTTCTGACACTTGGTGAGTTCCCTGACACACCGGGAACACATATTCATGTATAAAAGACTTGTTTTGTTCGCTCCTCATTGTCTGTTTTATTTTGTCTGTCCACCATGTACAGCGACTTTGGGTCCCGTGAAAGTCGCTTTATAAATTCCATTTATTATTATTATTACAAAAGTGCATTTTGCATGAAAGGTCCCCTTTAAGTTAACAAAAACATAAAATCAAGGACTTTTTAAGGACTTTTTAGAAATGTAAACCAACAAATATTAGAATAACTTTAGTAACTATTACTGCACAAAATATATAACCTCAAGCACTTCCAATGACCCATGTCTCTTCATTCCCATTTAAAAAATCTAAAAGGATTTCAAGGACCTTCAAATATGGGTTTTCAAATAAGCATGAATATTCTTTGACAATACAGTGTCAAAAAAGAAACGTTTTAAGAGAGTACTTGTCTGGACAAGTGAGTTTGGCAATTTACTTGTTTCACTTGTCCATAGCTATACTTTGTGCATGCTGCACCTATTTTAAATATGATTAAATATCAACATAAAGCATACAAGAATCTGGTTTACTGTAACTAAGTTAAGTTTTATTGTTTATTTGTTCATATTTGGCAAGAAACATGCTTCCTCTTGGGGCCACTGGAATCTTCTTCTTCGGCATCGTATTTTACATTTTCCCATGGTTTTACGACACCGCTAACATAAGTGAGCTGTAAGATTTTACTGCATTCACACATGACAAAGAAGGAAACGTAAAGCGGTCGCAAACAACAATGGCGGACACGGACGATTTGCGAAATGAGTTCTGCCTTTTGTAAGCTGAATTTATCAATCATTTGTCAATAAATGTGGGCGAAAAACGTCACTTGTCCGTCGGACACGTCAATGGAAAGATGTACTTGTCCGATATTGTAAATAACTCGTCCCGGACGATCGGAAGTGTGCTTTTTCGCACACTGCAATATATTAAAAAAATTATTAAGAGTAAACTTCCAATACAAACTGTGAAAATATACAGCTTTGGCAAATGTTTAGGTTAAAATGTGACATTCCCTGCATCCATTTTTTTTTATAACAGGAGTACATCCCAGCATGAACTGGCAGATTGGTTGCTATTTAAAAAATAAGCTAAACAAAGATACCTCAACCCATCACATCCATCAGGCCGGACAACAAGGGGTCAACAATGTGACACAAGTACTGGACATAAAATAAATACTGTTTTCACACATACATGTACATCTAATATAAGACCCAAATATGTATATATGTTCCATTTAATTCATTTCTTATTTTAAAGCTACTTAACTGTATATAATTGTATGTTTATCTTTGATTGTATTAATCCCTAATCTGTGCTGTCCTGTTTTTCATCCTTACCCTGTTGCTGTATAATTACTGAATTTCCCCACGGGGTAATTCAGTAGTTCCATCCATCTTATTTTATCTTATCTTATCCACACCCAAAGACAATTTAGAGTTTCATTGCTGATGTCTAACCTCTTCGGTCTGTTGTCCAGCGAAGGCCAGCAGATGTGTCCCGGTACTCATCTCCAGCAGCGAGCACTGACAGAACCCAACGCTGCCGGTCCACAGCGAGTCCAGCACCGCCCTGCGACCCTCACTCAGATCCCACAGACACACTCGCATGTCCCGTCCCTGACTGCTCCACAACAGAGAGGCCAAAAGAAAAGACACATGCTGCAGTTCAATGCATATTTCAAAAAGCATGAGCAGAAGTTGTAGGTATAGGTAAAAATAACTCAGAATTCTTAAGCTACCAATAAAAACGTCTATTCCGAAATGCTTGTAGAAACAGAAAGAGGGATGGACACACGCTGCAGTTCAATGCATATTTCAAAAAACGTATAACTGGCTTATATCTGTGTGACACTGATTGCTTACTGTCAAGTTATCTTATTTCCCAAAGTTGTAAGTATAGTTAAAAATAACAATGAACTCTCAAGATTCAAGGCTTTTATTGTCATTTGTACAAAGCTACAGTGTAGTTATGACAATGAAAATCTTAGGACACAGGCTCCTCCAACAGTGCAACACAATAAAACGGATATTAGTGCAAGTAAATTAAAACGTCTATTCCAAAATGCTCATAGAAACAGTAAGAGGGATGGACATATTTCAAAACGCGTATAACTAGCTGATATCCAGAGATGACAAAAGTACACACATCCTTGACTCAAGTAGAAGTACAGATACTCGTGTTTAAAAATACTCTGGTAAAAGTAGAAGTACTGACTAAACTTCCTTACTCAAGTAAAAGTAAAGAAGTATGGGCTTTGAAATGTACTTAAGTAAAAAGTACCCATAACTAGCAGCTGTTTTAAAGAGTACCTGACCTCCCTTTATATTAATAGAACAATAATGTCATTGTTAGCTAGGGTTGGGAACCGAAACTCGGTTTTCAGATGAGAACCGATAAGAAAATGCCGGGTACCGGGTACGCATACAAAATACACAATTTCGGTTCTGCTTAACGGTTCCTAAACGCGGTAGACCTGTATTCCACCGGGTCCGTCTGCGCCGCGGTGACCCGGTGGAATTCAGCGGCGGTCTGGCCATCTGTGTGTTCTGGAGAATCACAGAATGGCCGTTGACGACCGACTCGGTTCGCTGACGGCCGGCACCGCCCTTCATTTTTTTTAAACGGCATCATGTAAGTTGAGCTGACAGGCGACAGAGGTCCACAGTTTCCCCGCAGCGGGGCAACTGTGGACCTCACTTCATAACACCAAAGATGGATCGCGGTAAATGCTCTAAAGTGAGGCTCCACTACACTAAAAAAAGAAAAAGACAATGCACAATGCCTGTTAATAGCTTGCCACAGACATAGCTCAGTTAAAATAAAGCACAGCTATTGTGCAATACATTTGTATTGCATGTATATTTTTTATTTGTAAAAATGTCAGTTAAAGCTTAAATGAATAAAGATATTTTTGTTATCTAAACGTTTGACATCTTTCTTTTACAATTTTAGAATCGAAACGGGGAATCGATAAGAACCGGAATCGGAATCGATACATTTCAAACGATACCCATCCCTATTGTTAGCTAATGAATGTTTCCATGCTGAACAACAGCAACATGACAACGTTTCCATTGGTCCCTCTTCTTTAGAGAAGACCAGGAAATGATGGATACACGGATCGTGTTCAAATCAATCTTCACCCTGAGGGGGGCCGGCGCGCCCCTCAACACCCTCCACTTTAGCTGCCATGGAGGGGACACTCCCCTCTTATTTTCGGGGTAAGTCATTCATCTCAACCTAAATATTTGGCTCTTCATCTTCCTTAACACTTGAAAATGGTATTGATTATCTGGGGCAATGAGCAGAGATGGCAAAAGTACACACATCCTTTACTCAAGTGGACGTACAGATACTCGTGTTTAGAAGTACTCTGGTGAAAGTAGAAGTACTGACTAAACTTCTTGACTCAAGTGAAAGTAAAGAGGCTTTGAAATGTACTTCAGTAAAAAGTACCCATAACTACCATCTGTTTTAAAGAGTACCTGACCTCCCTTTATATTAATAGAACAATAATGTCATTGTTAGCTAATGAATGCTTCCATGCTGAACAACGCGACTTCCGACTGATTTCGATAGAGCGGGTCACAAATGTGTGATACTGATTGCTTACTTTCCCAAGGTTGTAAGTATAGTTACAAAAACAAAATGAATTCTGAAGTTACCAATAAAAACGTAAATTCCAAAATGCTCGTAGAAACAGTAAGAGAGGGACGGACATGTTATCAGAAGTCGTCCTCACCTGATGAGAGTGTCTGTCCCCTGCAGTGTGTTGACCCACACGACTGAGTTCCCAGAATGCCCTTCTGCAACCGTCTCGGCCCTCCTGGTGTTCAGGTTCCACATGTGGATGGCACCCTTACCTGACCTGCAAAAATCCAACAGATGGCTTTTTATTAGATATATTAGAGCTGTCGCAATATTATTATATTGTATAAAATACTGATGAAAAATGTAATATTGATATGTTAATACAATCATATAAGTGCCTCTTAAATGTTTATGTTAATCTTGTTCAAACTATCATCTATGCCCAATACAAAAGTCAAAAAAAATTCACAATTAATAACGTGCTCACTAATCAAAGTTAAATATGAATTTGATTGATACAATGTTTCTATTTTATAACGATATTTTGTCACAGCCCTAATATATAAAAAGAAATATATAATTCAAAATTACTCTCAACAACATTTAAAGAGAAAACAACATAACAGATTTGCTCTAAAGTAATAAATACTGAAATAACATTGTAACTTTTGGTGTGTGGTGCTTTAAAAGCTGCTCAACATCAAAAACTGAAATGAACCCTGATTGGCTGGCCTAATATCTACTTATTACCAGAGGTGGGAAGTAGTGAAGTACAAATACTTTGTTACTGTACTTAAATACATGTTTCTGGTATCAGTACTTTACTCCACTACTTATTTTTCTGACGACTTTTTACTTTGACTTCTTACATGTTGAACCCAAATACCTGTACTTTCTACTTCTCACATGTTGAACTCAAATACCTGTACTTTCTACTTCTTACATGTTGAACACAAATACCTGTACTTTCTACTTCTTACATGTTGAACCCAAATACCTGTACTTTCTACTTCTTACATGTTGAACTCAAATACCTGTACTTTCTACTTCTTACATGTTGAACTCAAATACCTGTACTTTCTACTTCTTACATGTTGAACTCAAATACCTGTACTTTCTACTTCTTACATGTTGAACACAAATACCTGTACTTTCTACTTCTTACATGTTGAACTCAAATACCTGTACTTTCTACTTCTTACATGTTGAACTCAAATACCTGTACTTTCTACTTCTCTCATTTTCCAAACAGCTGGTTCCTTTAGTCTGAATGTGTGTTTGATGCGTGATCATTATTCTTTAGAGTCATTGCGTGCCTATTGATTTGAACACGATCCGTGTATCCATCATTTCCTGGTCTTCTCTAAAGAAGAGGGACCAATGGAAACGTTGTCATGTTGCCGTTGTTCAGCATGGAAACATTCATTAGCTAACAATGACATTATTGTTCTATTAATATAAAGGGAGGTCAGGTACTCTTTAAAAGCAGCTGCTAGTTATGGGTACTTTTTACTGAAGTACACTTCAAAGCCTCTTTACTTTCACTTGAGTCAAGAAGTTTAGTCAGTACTTCTACTTTTACCACAGTACTTCTAAACACGAGTATCTGTACTTCCACTTGAGTAAAGGATGTGTGTACTTTTGCCATCTCTGCTCATTGCCCCAGATAATCAATACCATTTTCAAGTGTTAAGGAAGATGAAGAGCCAAATGTTTAGGTTGAGATGAATGACTTACCCCGAAAATAAGAGGGGAGTGTCCCCTCCATGGCAGCTAAAGTGGAGGGTGTTGAGGGGCGCGCCGGCCCCCCTCAGGGTGAAGATGGGGGACGGAGCGGGACGAGACATCCCTGGGTCCTGCAATCAATGTATGGCTGCAATGTGTCAGGAATCCCACTGGAACAGAAGAACAAAGAGCAGATAGATTCAAGGCTTTTATTGTCATGTGTGCATAACTACATAGTTATGTCGATGAAAATCTTAGGTCACAGGCTCCTCCAACAGCGCAACACAATAAAACAGATATAATAGTGCAAGTAAATACAATAAAATAGAATAGAAGTAGTGCCATAAGAGTCAAGTGATACATCATTTGCAAGTTGCAAACAGGTGAATGTTATGGATGTTCTTAGTTCCAGTGTTTAACCTGAGATGAGTTCCTTCTTGAATAAGTGCAGTTACTAAATGCAGTTTAAGCTCTTCTCAGTATCTCAACACTAGACCTTGTCAGTAGGAGTGCTAAATGTTCCATTAAACTAAGATATATTGTCTCAGAGGGATGCAGTACATGAGGTAAAAGTCAAATGCAGGCCTGAAATCATCAGAAACCCAGACATTGTCAGAAGGAAACTCGATTTTGCCTGGAAGCCTTTCACACAGCAGACAGTTGTGTTTAATGCTCTGTCTGTATCTGCTCTATTGTTAGCCGCTACAAACCCTGTGGCCCTCTCTCCGTCTTCCTCCTCCTCCTCCTCCTCTACCTGATAACACCTCTCTTACTCAATAAGTCATAAATCACAACCCCTGACAGCTTAATTACAGTAAACACACGGAGATTCGGGCTTCTCACTCCTCTTGCGATCAACAGCCGTTGTCCCAGAGGCACAAATAACAGCTCTGGCTTTTATGTCGTTTGTAGACAGGGCTGCAGAGGAAACCGATCCAACCGCAGGTATGCTGCAAGGAAATAATGCGTCAACATTAAATTACAGTACCATCACAGGTGAGTGACTGTCAGTGATTGGATTCAGATGGCCTATTCGCTAAACTGCTGTTGTTTTCATTATTATACCATAAAAGAGTTGAAAAAGTAAGAGTGACCCAACCTCTCAGTTTTAACAGGGAACAATGGCCAGACGATGACTTGAAAACAACCACGCACTCAAATACCTATGAATAATTGCGTACTAATAAAAAAAACAATTCGAACAGCCGGTTTTACTTGCTACCAACCTCGAAGCTGCCTCGTAAATTCCTTCCTCCCCACACTGCAATAATATGAATATCCGGTTATCAGCAATCACACGCTCACCAGGAGTCAATCTTAAATATGACTTTTCCAAAAATATCAAAATAAGCTGAACCGCGCTTCTTAAAGTTTTAGAAATAAAGCAGCGCACAAGAACCTACTGAAGGTGGCTTTAGTAATGCTTTGGTATTTAGGGATATGTACCCTTATTTAGAGTCCTTTCAAGAGTTAGATCAGGACTATGACACTCCCTAATAGGAAGCTTGATTAAGGACATGATTAGCTTAGCTTAGCATAAAGACCATAACTCCACCTACCAGTAACCCAAGTGGGTTGAAGGGGGATTTAGCCTTTGGGCAAACCCAAACAACCAATCCGAATAGTAAAAGTTATTTATGAACCCTCTGTTGTTTGTTCATCTCACGAAAAAAAAAAAAACCCGCTGCCATTTTACTAAATGCATCAATCGACACTTAACTGGCTGCCCTTCAGAGCCACGATTAATCTCAGAAAGACACAGAATGTTTTATGCTTCAAGTCTTTTTCTGTCGAGTACCTCTAATACTCAATTGCAAACATATTAGGTATTAGGGCTGCAGGATATATCGTGTCATGACGATAATCACGATATGCGCATGCACGATATTCACATCGCTTGGACGTGAGATTTAAAAAAAAAAAATTAAGTTTTTTTTTTTTAGGACTTACGATATTAAGTAGGAAAATTAACTCAAACACGTCATGTTACAATTAATTTGCTGCTTCTTACAAAAGGAAAACTTGCACGGCTCTCATGTCAGTGAGTGACATGCACATCCACCAATCACAATCAAATCTCCAAAGCAAACGGACCCGGTGATTAAAGGTAAAAACACTGAATAAAGTAGTTTCATGTGTTTCTCCAGGGCAGTTCGGCGCTGCTAACCGAGCTAGCTCAGCTTGTTGCTCTGATAACTTAAGATCCAGACGTCCGTGACTAAAATCCTTCATCCGGTTAAATATAGTTAAAGAAATTGTATAGCATTAAAGTTCAAGAAAGGATGGTTTGCGGGGGAAAAAAAACGGTATTTTCTTCAATTCCTGTATGTTTTCATATCGCAATATACAGTGCAAGTTCTCCCACTTAAAAAGATGAGAGGCCTGTAATTTTCATCCTAGGTACACTTCAACTATGAGAGACAAAATGAGAAAAAAAAAAATCCAGAAAATCACATTGTCTAATTTTTAAAGAATTTATTTGCAAATTATGGTGGAAAATAAGTATTTGGTCAATAACAAAAGTTAATCTCAATACTTTGTTATATACCCTTTGTTGGCAATGACAGAGGTCAAACGTTTTCTGTAAGTCTTCACAAGGTTTTCACACACTGTTGCTGGTATTTTGGCCCATTCCTCCATGCAGATCTCCTCTAGAGCAGTGATGTTTTGGGGCTGTCGCTGGGCAACACGGATTTTCAACTCCCTCCAAAGATTTTCTATGGGGTTGAGATCTGGAGACTGGCTAGGCCTCTCCAGAACCTTGAAATGCCTCTTACGAAGCCACTCCTTTGTTGCCCGGGTGGTGTGTTTGGGATCATTGTAATGCTGAAAGACCCAGCCACGTTTCATCTTCAATGCCCATGCTGATGGAAGGAGGTTGTCACTCAAAATCTCACGATACATGGCCCCATTCATTCTTTCCTTTACACAGATCAGTCGTCCTGGTCCCTTTGCAGAAAAACAGCCCCACAGCATGATGTTTCCACCCCCATGTTTCACAGTGTGGTGTCCTTTGGATGCAACTCAGCATTCTTTCTCCTCCAAACACGTCTAGTTGAGTTTTTACCAAAAAGTTCTATTTTGGTTTCATCTGACCATATGACATTCTCCCAATCCTCTTCTGGATCATCTAAATGCTCTCTAGCAAACTTCAGACGGGCCTGGACATGTACTGGCTTAAGCAGGGGGACACGTCTGGCACTGCAGGATTTGAGTCCCTGGCGGCGTAGTGTGTTACTGATGGTAGCCTTTGTTACTTTGGTCCCAGCTCTCTGCAGGTCATTGACGGTCCCCCCGTGTGGTTCTGGGATTTTTGCTCACCGTTCTTGTGATCATTTTGACCCCACGGGGTGAGATCTTGCGTGGAGCCCCAGATCGAGGGAGATTATCAGTGGTCTTGTATGTCTTCTATTTTCTAATAATTGCTCCCACAGTTGATTTCTTCACACCAAGCTGCTTACCTATTGCAGATTCAGTCTTCCCAGCCTGGTGCAGGTCTACAATTTTGTTTTTGGTGTCCTTTGACAGCTCTTTGGTCTTGGCCATAGTGGAGTTTGTAGTGTGACTGTTTGAGGTTGTGGACAGGTGTCTTTTATACTGATAACGAGTTCAAACAAGTGCCATTAATACAGTTAACAAGTGGAGGACAGAGGAGGCTCTTAAAGAAGAAGTTACAGGTCTGTGAGAGCCAGAAATCTTGTTTGTTTGTAGGTGACCAAATACTTATTTTACCGAGGAATTTACCAATTAATTCATTAAAAATCCTACAATGTGATTTCCTGGATTCTTTCCCCCCATTCTGTCTCTCATAGTTGAAGTGTACCTAGGATGAAAATTACAGGCCTCTCTAATCTTTTTAAGTGGGAGAACTTGCACAATTGGTGGCTGACTAAATACTTTTTTGCCCCGCTGTATATCGCAGGCGGGAAAAAATCGCAATGGCACTTTTTTCCAATATCGTGCAGCCCCATTAGGTATCTTGTTTGTTTTGTTTTTTAAACGAGACAAAGAGTAAACGTTATAACTGGTTCATGTCCTTGGTGTGATGTTGATAGGATACTAGAGACACCAGGAAGTCACAACTTCACGCTAAGAAATAGCAGTTTTCAGTTGTTATGCTAAGCTAACTGTCTACTAACTATTGAACAGAGACATGAGAGTTGCATCTTCTTGTTTAAACAAAGTAATAAAGCGCCTAAGTGTATTTCTCCAAAAACTATTCTAGCACAATTGGAGTCACTATTTGTAAAATGGCCTTCCGAGTTAATGAGCACAACATCAACACCCGACACTCAGTCACCCCCTCCTCCACTTTTACTTATCATAACCCTTGATTCTGGCAATCAGTAGTCGCCGAAACTGGAGCCTGAGGCATTCAGGAGCAACTCATTTCAGGAGGTTAGTGGTTAAATTGTCCATGAGAATTTGTGAAGCGCAGAGACAGAAGAGACCCCTAAACAGCCTGCCTAATTAAGGACGCTCAGTGCAGTCTGACCGACTCACAAGGACACAGTCATTCCATCACAATGCATGCTCGCAAAAACAGTTCACGTTTTCCCTGCTTACTACAGAAAAGATCCATCAATCAAAGTATGTGAAATGACCAACGTTATACTTGAATGGGTGAAAGATGATGTCTACAGTATGTCCATCGGTATTGACCATTAGGTATCACTCGTACAACTAAACCAGCAGGAAAACGACAACCGTACAAACTTGCTTTGGCGTGGTATGAAAAAAATGGCAATAACCGTCAGAGTTTTTGTGAGGGTCTATCCGTTAAGCTGTGTGTAGATAGGTACGACTGCATTCCTGCGCCAGAGTCCTGCTCCTGTGTGAGTGTGTGACAGGTGGGGCTCACCCTGATAACAGGTGGATTAGCCGGCCCTTATTGTCCTCCTGCAGCAGGCCTGAAAGGAGCTGTGAGTCACGGTCGGACCAAACCGTCTGTTTTCATTGTCCAAAGACAAGTGTCTGAAAGGCTTTCCAGTGGCTATCATAGCTCACTGTCAATCACAAACAACAATAAGGGACAGTGATGGCGATGGCGGAGGACTATGTAACCACATTTGTTTTTTTTTAAAGTTGTAAAGTGGTGTCGGAAAGAGTTGTAAACCCAGAAAGTAGTTCGCATTTTAGCATCTGGGTTCCTTTCTTGAAATCAATGGTTTTTGGCAAGATGCATGAAATAAGGTTAATACAATGTTACAAGATGTTATGTTCTACGTCATAAAATGCATCAGTGAATACCCGACTGGTGAACGCCTAAAGCTTTAAAGTGTCTTTAAAAAGGCAGCTATAAAATAACTAAATAAGCGAACTAAACATCTTCATGCTAAACATTAGCCACTTAGATTAGCGGTGGTGACATGAAGTCATGTGACCGTTATTCAGTTTGTTTACAGCATTACGTTAGATATTTATGATTTGCCTCAACTATTATAAAAGTGGGGTTAATATATGGACATTATCTTGCTAAAAAAACACAAGTACCATAAATGTGTGTTTGCCACAATATTCCAAAATCCAATGGAAAAATCCCATTGCTTTCGATGCTGATTTCCGGGTCGGCCAACAATAACACATCATGGACTCTGTAATGCCCACTTTCCCCTGCCACTACTTCCTCAGTTTCTTCACTTTTCCAAGCGTCAGCATTTCCAGTGTCTGAATTGCCCACGACAGTCCCATTGTTGTGGGCGAGAGTCCTCCACAAACCCAAATACAAACACACAGCTCAGGAAGGGGGAGACAGATACTGTAAACAAACAAGACGGTGGCAGGATGTCACTCTAATCTATTTGTGAGGATCCTCAAATTGTTCCTCGCCAACAGAGAGAAGCAGTCGAGCAAACAATCAAACCTGTCACTTTAACAGCTTGTAGGTTTGAAGTCTGTAGCGAATGCAGAGATACCTTTCTGGAGAAGTGGCAGAAGGTTAGTAGCTGGGGTATCTGTGATCCTCATGGTATAGATCCTTAAGGAATAGTTACCTGTTCTATTAAGATAAGGGCTACAATATTATGAAAAAGTAAGTCATTGCGATTATTTTTGACCAATATTGCAATTGAGATATGATTCACAAAGAAAGACTGATCCTTCTTGATGTATAATTCACTATATCATTGAAAAAATACATCTTTAAATTATCATTGCGTCATTTCGATGGCACAAATACGTTTTGTTCAGTCTGTAGAATGTGATTTGTAGGCTTGGACATCTTTGAAGCTCCACAATACTTAATCAAAAATGGTATTTAAAACCACCAACTAGCATTGTGCTTCCTGTAATTTAAATACCATTTTTTAATTACAATTACATTTGACTTAATTTTAGATCTCCAAACTTCTCTACTTGCAGAATTTTACTTCCATAAAATGAGCAATAGATACCCAATAGGTCAGTGAACTGTCTTATGTCCATGTCCACAATAACATCTCATTAACTAACCAGGCCTAAAGCGTGCGTCTTGGACAGGGCCAAATAAATGAGAGTGAGTGATTAATAAAGCTGGATATGGTGGGAAGGGGCATGAGAGGAGAATCCTGCTGGCCCAGTAACAGATAAGACAGCTCCGGAGTAATCCGACTCTAAGTCTGTGGATAAAGGCAGTTTGTCTCTTCTTGGGCCGTCTGTCCACACCTAGCGGGTAATTAGGCCTAATTATGAGAGAAAGGTCCGCTTCCCCTTCATGTTATTAAATAAGAGCCAGCCTCGTCCGCCAAGCGTCTCTCAACACCAGCAAGGGGCTGGCGACCTTCAGATCAAACGCAGCCACTATCTGTGCCCTCCCTGAACATTGCTGCACATATGAGGGTTTGAAGAGGGAGGGGACAGAGAGGGTATTCGTTATGATATGGCGCATCAAAGTTTTTTGACTGGAGGTGAAGGGGGAGTCCTGTCCGCATTCCTCCCTGGGCTCTTTTGCGCTGGTATCATGTGATCAGCAGCTACCCACCTGAGCTGCCCCCTTGTCAAACTCTGCCATTCATAAATAAGGGATGGACATAGTGATCACAGGACGTTTGTTATAGAAGCATTATAATGCCGCAGCTTCACAGGAGCCATTATGGAGGCATGGGATCCCGAGATCCCCCGCTGATATCAGCCTCATCAAAAATGAGATCTGAGCTGCGTGATGAAAACTGAAGGAGATTACACATAGCTCAGAAGCTGCTTTCTAGATAGGACTTCCAATGACAAGACAACTTTGTAACATTTCAACCAATAGTGATCTTTCCTGTAACATCTTAGCCAACAAGCTTCAAACAAAGACCCTAAATCCGTTCATAGCTGCTACATCATACTTCAGCTATTCGTCATTCTGCTGCTCAAACACAAGCAATAGTCTTATCAGCCGTTTCCCTCTTTTTCACCGTCTCGCCAAGGAGGCACTTCCACCTCACCGGCTGGGGGGTGAGCTGGCTCTAGGATCATTAGTCAGCCTTTCTGCCCTCACCCTCCCCCAACAAATACAGATCCTTCTGAGGAGGAAACCAACGTGCCAAATGGAGAGCGAGGTCCATTATTAAAAGTCCAGTTAGACAAACAACATGGGAAGTGGCGAGGAAGACACACGCCCTTTATTGTGTCTTGGTGGGGTTATCTGGCCTGGATAAACATCCCAGCGTCAGACAGAGGCTGAAGTCAGACACAAGTGCACCAACACCCACTGTCAGTCACAGGTCCAATGAGTGGGAAGAGGTGGCATTGTCCACGTGAATGGCGTGAATGCTAAGCAGGGGCCATAGCAGATAAGAGCTAAATGCCTTGTGGGTGTCACTGAGGCAGGCCCTGATGGAGCACTGTGTCCGAGGGTCCTGTTTTAGGAGGTCCTGACGGTGGTCAACAGGTACCAGGAGCCTTATCTGTTTGCATTATCACCCATTTCCTCCATAGAGGATACAGAGACACAAGAGGGTCGACAGCTCGAGTGTCATCACACATCTCCACACGTTAGGGGTGTGAAGGGTTTCGGATCTATAGGGGTTTGGCTGTCCATACAGCAAAGATATGAAAACAAGTAGATGCATTATGCAACAGTGGGCAAAGGACACACAAAACAACAACATGTTACACTTTGTCAACATGCACAGGTCCCTGTGTTACACCTGTCAGTCATCTGCAAGGGTGTGGTGAGTGACTGCATGAAGGCTAAGTAATAGACGGTGAAAGGATTGACAGAGGGTTAACTGGTCGTAGTTATACAGGGCGAACAGCAGGGTTACAATGAGGTCATTCTTGGTCTCGAATTATGATGTCTGCTTTCCTATGTAATAAAACACACTATTGGACCTATAATATTCACTCTGGGCATCAGTATTGCTGCAAGGCTGAGTATCATGAATTTAAAATGAAGAATCCATCAGGGGTAAGAAACAAAACTAATAATATTAAAAAAGTATATTAACGTTTTTGATGATATCATGTACTGATGCATGATGTGTCGCTTTAAATGGAAACACATAAATAAATAAACTACTGCAATCCCTCCCCACCCCTACTTTAATGCTTTGGTGCATAGGCATTTTCCTTTAACTCTTAGTTTTCCTTATTTTGTGTGTCTTGGATAATTAAATGTATAATACCATTTAAATGAAGAGAACAAGTTTAACATTTGTACATCCTGATGGAAGATAGCGTGAGCTGGATATAGGAGCTACACGATCAAACTAAAAAGCACTCGTATAGTGTAAAGTAAGGCTGCACTGTGCCCCATATAACATACATAATGCAATGTAATATAAAGTTCTGAATTTGGATCCACTTAAAAATTACACTTGACAATCACAGGATGTGTGCCAGCCTTCTTCATTAACAGTGACTCAATGTCAGTGCATAGCTAAAACAAATGCATTTGCTTAACCATAATGCTTAATAATTGATTTAGCTAATCTATGACCACCAAACTTTATTTAAATAGCGTGTGGTTTATGTTGCTTCAGTAACTGGCATATACATACCACTGACTTTAGTAAGGCTATTACACTTGATATGACTGATCCACAAGCTTAACCTGTATGATAATGCACTGCAGAATACAAACCTATGAAGCTTATTCTACTTGAAGATAAGGGGTTTAACTAGCGAGTTAAAGTAATAGAGACGTATTTAACAAAACAATCTTATTGTATTGGTATTGTTTGTAGCTATTGCTTTGCTCATATTGTGTACAGGTTACAGTCATCTTGTTTACTGGACGTTATCAGGGCTGCTATACTCACAAGTTGCTATGATTTACCATCCTAAAGATAAAGCATAACATACAATGTTAGAGTGGAAACAGAAAAGATACAACTGCAATTAATATCTATAAAGGCACTTAAGGCTAGCTTAAACTGTCATGTTGTTTACAGCAAGGAGGTTAGCAACAAGCTAGCAACTGCCTAAAACAACAGGCTAAAACCAACACGTGTACCTTGGTATTACGCGAGAGGCACTGTCGCTGCGTGAAGCCGTTTCATTACAGTGAAGAGAGAAGCTTTAACAACACAGAAACACAAACCATCTCAGTGACACACCGGTGTTCTGAAAGTTGTCAGCCAGCTTTGCGAGGAGGAAATACAAAACATGCGCCACAGCTGAAGGACCCCTTTTTGGAGCGTGTGAGCTGCCCACGAGAGTGCCTGTATAGAAAACTCAAGACTCTCTCTCTCTCTCTGCTCAGTGGAATGACTGCCTGCCTGTGCCTGTGTGTGTGTGTGTGTGTGTGTGTGTGTGTGTGTGTGTGTGTGTGTGTGTGTGTGTGTGTGTGTGTGTGTGTGTGTGTGTGTGTGTGTGTGTGTGTGTGTGTGTGTGTGTGTGTGTGTGTGTGTGCGTGTGTGTGCGTTGTTTCATTTCTAGGCATATCTTTTTCAGGGTAGCTATATAATGTCATGCAATGTCTTTAAATTATATAGGCCAGGGGTATTCAACAAAAATTCAACGAGGTCCAGTTAGAGAAAATCTCCCCATGCAAACGATGGAACATCAAAATGTGTAACTTGCTTTATGAATTAGTGTGATATATATTGAAGTAGCTGCAGCTGTATCAACGTCTGCATGTAATCAACAACTGACTGCCAATCAAATAAAGAAAGTACAATTCAAAAACACAATATTAATTGTCAATTAACATTGAACTATACAGATTAACAGTACAATACTGTTGATATGTGTAATGTTCCTCTCGGGCTGCATTTAAAAATAAAATAGAGAAAATAAGTAAAATAGCTTTTGAAAATGTGTGCATCTTAAAAGTGCTTCATTTTAGATTAATAACATAAAGTGTAGCAGCAGCTTGAGTTTCCCTTTTTCTTTGTTAACCGTTTCACATCATGACTTAAGAGTTTCAGACGATTATAGAACAATATCAGTCTTTACACATCATAACAATTGAACAGTTTTCAAATGTATCTTTCTTTCCCTCTTATATTGCAGTCCCTCTGTGACGAAGGTAACTTCGTCACTATGGACTGACGGCTTCAGGCCGGGTAATATTGCACTTTATTAGCGTTTGCACAGTACAGTTGATGTCTGTGGCTGATGATTGTGTCCACCTGGTGTCCTGTGTTGTCTCCTCCCCCCTCACCTGTGTCTTGTTGTGCTGATTAGAGTGTGTGTATTTAGTCTGTTGAGAGGCAGGGACTGTGGGTGAGATCCTGGTGGCTGCAGGCTGGGCTCACGTGAACAGCAACAGCAGGATTGAGGCTGTGTGTAATGTGTTCATATTTTAATAAATGCCCACGTCGGGTTATATTTTTGGACGTTCTTCCTCTGCCTCCTTGCTTGGTCTGGGCCGCTCAACGGCCAGCTTCACACCCTCACTCGCTTTTTTTTGTTCCGTGCGAGAATTGAGCTCGAGCTTGTCCTGCCAGGATTTAAAATCTGGGCTGAAATTGTGTCAGGGCCATTCTCATACACACATGCAGGTGCTCATTGGTTATCCTGGAACCAGGGCCGTCCCTCCATACAGGCCGATCATGCAGACTGCGTGGGGCCTCACCTTGCGGAGGGGGCCTCATCTTGCGGAGAGTGCCGGGCGATACAGGGAGAGAAGCGTAGAAGAGAGTGTACAGCTATATGAGGTGTGATTTGTGCCAAAGAACAGATAACTAAGCTAACTGAGCGGAGAACTAACGTGTCAACGTCCGCCAACGCCTCCATCAATTTTGAATGGGTTGATGTAGAATACTATGGGATTCGTTTTGTATCATAAAGATAAAGCAACACTTTCTCAGAATAAAGCAAAACTATGAGTTTAAAAGAGAAAAAAAACAAGTCAAGCAAAATAAAATACATTTCAAAAATAAAACTATAGCCTAAGTTGCAAACAAATCATTTGTGTAATCATGTACAATAAGTATTTTTTCTTTGTTTTAACATAGGTTTTTATTTGCAGTTCTTGTTTCTTCTTTCTCAATGATCAGACTTTTGCTCTCGCTGCAGCTTTCTCATTTGCGCTCCTTCACTTTTTGTTTGAGATTCTGACACAAACCTCCCAGGTGGGCGGGACTTTCAGGGGTGTGTCCCCATTGGCTACTCAGTTTTTGAGTGACAGCCCAGTCCTCCAGTGATTGTACAGTGCAGGCAGCAGCGGTGCGGTAGCTGAGATAGAACCTGGAACACCCCCAGAAGAACCAGCATTTCAATTATTATAATACTACAAGTGAAAATATATGTAAGTATTGATCATTTGATCATCACCTTCTCCGTTGCTGCACCCACCCTCTGGAACTCACTACCCAAATCCATCAGAGACTCTGCCTCCCTCACAGCATTCAAAACATCACTCAAAACTTATCTGCTGGTTCCATAGCCTTACACTGAAAGACAGGAACAGCCTGAACAGCATTGTTAAAACCTGCTCCAAGATCATCAGCGTGAAACAGAGAGACTTAAATTCCTTCTGTAACCAACAGATTCTGCGGAAAGCAGAGAGCATTCTGAACTCTCCAGGTCGTGAACTCTCCAGGTCGTGAACTCTCAGGTCGTGGACTCTCCAGGTCATGTTCTTTCACATGAATTTTGTCTGTTGCCATCAGGGCGAAGATATGCTCTACCTGCTCAAAGGACTAATCGCTTTTCGAAATCATTCATCCCTTCTGCACTCAAACTTTTAAATTCTTAAAAAGGCTTTTAACTTGATTATTTATTTATTATTGTGATGCTTTGAACTATTTATAGTGTAAATTAGAATTATTCACATCTGTGCTCCCGGGTGTATCTGTGTGTTTTTCTTCTTGTATGTTCCTGCCTGTGTACATGACATAAGCTGCTGCTCATAACCAATTGCCCCTTGCGGGATTAATAACGTTGTTGATTGATTGATTGATTGAAAACCCACCTGTTCAACACTGCATTCAACCACAACCCCCTTTTTCTGTTTTGTTTATCTCTTTTTGTATTTATTTTTTTTGTTGTCTTTTTTTATTCTCTGTCAAAGCGTCTTTGAGTTTCCAGAAAAGCGCTATATAAGTCCCATGTATTATTATTATTATTATCATTTGTGTTGTTTGTGCTGTACTATACGGTCTGTTTCTTTATTGTGTTAAGTGAGAAGTAAAGCTGTGCTATGAAAGTTAGCTTGTGCTACCTTTATATCCATAACAATGCAAGCTAGTAGCCTAACAGTTAGCTACATAGCTAGCAGTGAGTGAGCGTTCAGACACCGGCGCACACACTCAAACGGACTCGTGTGCCTGACTCTACCAACAGGTTTTCATGACTCTGTTTAGATATACAAGTATAAGCCATGATAGCTTATTTTATGAACACGCTAATTTGATATGAAAATCAATGGAGGCTGAGTTAACTTTGTAGGAAAACCTACCGTCCATGACTGCCCCTGAGCTGTGTTTTATTTGTTAACTTCATATTTTTAATTTCCTAAAACATTATTTTCCTCTCATATTAACAGTGTGGATCATTGAGACAGCGTGGCGTCCAGAGTCTTATCCCGTTTTCCCACTTCCTCTGAGGGGACAGCACGGAGGGGGGGGGGGGGCATGAAGAGAGACCTGCACCAGCTTCATCCACGCTGGCGTTGCTGTTATCACAGTGTCATTTCATTTGACCAAATGTCTTTACATATACATTTAATAGATTTTATTATTATCCACCTTTTTGTTTTATGTCCTTTTATTTAAAACATTCTTTGAGACTTCATCTTCTGGTTCAAATTTCAATAAATGTAATTTGTATAATCACTTTTGTCTTTATTCTACATGAAAATGTTAGAGATTCCATTCAAATCTGTTGATTATTCAGATCTTCCTCAGGCACATAGTATGTCGAATTTGTAATGCTAAATGTATATCATTTTCTCACAGGATATAGAATGAAACAACACCGTTTGTATCCATTGTGTATGAATGCTTCAGCTCTTCAGACCAACATGTAAGATGTGAGCATGTTCCTAATTGTGTTGGTATGCAATAGGTTTGGTAAAAGCAAATCTGCCACTTTTATATTTAATTTGTTAAATTAAAGCAGTCTTTAATTGTTTGTCCTAAACATAGCAATATATGCTTTTGAAATGTAACATGTCTTTGAAAAAATAACAGTATACATTTTATATTGTGTATCACCTTTAGCTTGAAAATACATAGATGTGTTTTTTTTATCTATAAAATAGATAGACAGACACTTTATCAATCCCAATTTGGGAAATTATTTAACAGCAGCAGTGTGTTCAGGTATTAAAATATTTAAAGTTGGAATAAAGTATAAACTACACAACACAAGTATAATGCACAGCAATCCATAAGAGAAGTCCGATATGTTCATGAAAACTCCCCAGGAGACACCGACACTAACGTGTTAACGTGGCCGAGTGGACTCCGGAGTTTTCTGCATGAGTTGCACTGTATGATCTGTGGTGTAGTGGGCTGTCACTCAAAAACTGAGTAGCCAATGGGGACACACTCCTGAAAGTCCCGCCCACCAGGGATGTTTGTGTCAAAATCGAAAACAAAAAATGAGGGCAAACGAGAAGAGCTGCAGCGAGAGCAAAAGTCTGATCATTGAGAAAGAAGCAAAGAGAACTGCAAACAAAAATAAGTTTAAACAAAGAAAAAGACTTATAGTTTACATGATTACACAAATGATTTGTTTGCAACTTATAGTTTTATTTTTGAAATTTATTTTATTTTGCTTGACTCAGTTTTTTTTTCTTTTAAACTCATAGTTTTGCTTTATTCTGAGAAAGTGTTGCTTTATTTTTATGATACAAAACGAATCCCATACAATACAGGGGACTTCACGACGATGTCAGACGCAGTGGCGGCCGGCCCATAGGGGCGCCGCCCCACCTCTTCCCACATGCAAAAAAAAATATTTAAAAAAAATATATATATTTTATATATTTATTTTTAATAAACAAGGTAAATATCATACAATTGGTATCAGTAAAATGTATAATCTACAATAAAATCTCGTTTAAAATTGTGTTACGATGTCTAAAGTTACTGATAAGTCACATGTTTCCTGCCTGGCCTTGCCCATGGCATTAGTTTATCATTACCGGGCGCCGTGCAAGGAGCCCCCGAGCCAAACAGCAGCAACCAGCATGTTGCAAAAGTCTCAATAGTAAACTGTGCCGCCGAAACATAATTTCAGCCAATCAGCGCCAATGGTCACGAGGGCGATCACGTTGGCGCCCACGTTGCTTACGTGCGTTGACGTTTTTTAGACTCGTGAGTAGGGATGGGTATCGTTTGAAATTTATCGATTCCGATTTCGATTCCGGTTCTGCTTATCGATTCCGGTTCTTATCGATTCCCCGTTTCGATTCCAAAATTGTAAAATAAAGAGGTCAAACGTTTAGATAACAAAAATATATTTATTCTTAAAAGCTTTAACTGAAATTGTTACTAAAAAATATACATGCAATACAAATGTATTGCACAATAGCTGTGCTTTATTTTAACTGAGCTATGCCTGTGGCAAGCTATTAACAGGCACTGTGCCTTGTCTTTTTCTTTTTTAGTGTAGTGGAGCCTCACTTCAGAGTGTTTACCGCGACCTATCTTTGGTGTTATGAAGTGACTGAGCTCGTGAAATGTCTACGGGAGGGCGGGGGAGCATCGCTGCGGGGCAACTGTGGACCTCTGTCGCCTGTCAGCGCAATTTATATGATGCCGTTTAAAAAAATGAAGGGCGGTGCCGGCCGTCAGCGTACCGAGCCGGCCGTCAACGGCCCGCTGACGACCGGCCGTTCTGTGATTCTCCAGGTCCGCCCTGTATTCCACCGGGTCACCGCAGCACCGCGGTGCAGACGGACCCGCTGGAATACAGGGTCTACCGCGTTTAGGAACCGTTAAGCAGAACCGAAATTGTGTATTTTGTATGGGTACCCGGTACCCGGCATTTTCTTATCGGTTCTCATCTGGAACCGAGTTTCGGTTCCCAACCCTACTCGTGAGTGACCAATGTGTTGGATGAGTTGGATGAGAATGGCTTCGTGTGCAGGTGGAGTCTCCAGACCTCGGTCCCCGCCCAATTCCGTTCAAGAGCTAATCTCCAATCCTTTCGAAAGGAGAAGTTTGGGAGATAAACTGTTGCTTAAAGACCTTGGACCGGACCAACCCGATTTGTATATATCGCAGCAAGCTCGTGAAAAAGACAAAACGTATCAACGAGGCTTCTCACGTAGCTGGTACACCAGAACAGTGGCGTTTTCTCCCGGAGGCCAAGGGAAGCCAGGCTTCCCCTGTTTTTTCGGATTGTAGTTATAATTTAAATAAATAAATAAAAACACTTTGTTTTGTTTCGATAATTCTCCTTTGCTGTGTGTTGCTGCCGGCCCGTCTCTCCCCCATTCTCATTGAGTATTTTACAAAGAGTGAAACAAACAGCGCCCCTCTAGATGTTATGGTGAAACAGTAGATTGCACTCACTGTTGCGAGAGGAGGCCAGCCGAATCTGAATTCCCTTGGTGAAAAAAAATTGAGGGATTGACCAATCAGATGAGGCTCACGTGATGCCCCTGCTAACCTGTGATTGGTCAGGGCCATGCCAAGGGAAGCCAGAGGCGGCTGGCTTCCCTTGCCTCACAATCCAATCAAATCGCATCAACTTACGGTACGTCCACACTGCAGCTTTAAACAAATCTTCAACCGCTTCCAACGCTTCTCTGCCCATTGACTTTGAATGGGGATGACGTCACTTTGCCTCGCTTGTCGCCGAACTGCATTGTGGGGGAGCGAAGCGAAGATTTCCAGGATTTTCAGGATTCAAAAGTTGAGCAATGTTCTACTTTTGAAGCTGAGCTGGAAGCGTCAGCCAATCAAATCCCGTTTATGCAAATCTGACAGTAGAAGCGCTAGCCAATCGAACAGCGTGTAAGCAGGGAGAGCCAGACCGCAGTTCATTTCCTCATATTCCAAACGAGAAATTACGGTAGCAAATCACCCGGTTCTTTACGACCAGAACTATTAACGGGATACAAACCGGAGGAACCAGGCATGGAGGGAGGTGGCAGAGACAGTGGGTGAAACTGGTAGGTTTTCGCCTGTTTGGGGAGTTTATATATATATATATTGCTCGCATAAAATCCCCGGGTTTTTTTGCTTTGTATGTCGGGGGCGGGAGATTCATGTGATTGGTTGTTGGTCGCGTTGCTCGCAAAAAATCCCCAAGCTTTCAGACACGCCCAACTCCAAGATTTTCAAGATTTTTGAAAAGATGCAGTGTGGACGTACCGTTAGTGTTGCAGTGACGCGTCCTAAAACCCGGAAGTAAGCTGCGCTCGGTTTCCCTCGACAAAAAGGCAATGGGATTTCTCCATAGGATTTAGGAAAATAGCTCGAAATAAGGTCTGTGGAAAACGAACCTGTTAGATAAATGCAAGTTTTGTTCAGTCGGATAATATCCACATGTCTACCCTACTTTTATAATTTTCGAATCATAAATCTAATCGATAGAAGATAGATTGCATCACTGCACCACTCTCACCGCCGTTAGAAAGTAGCAAGCAACTGAAGCAAGTGCAATTATGGAGGGCGGAGATTTGGAGTATTTAATAAAAAATAATTGTACTAAATTTCCGCTACAGCAGCAACAACAAATACAATCTGATGACAGGCCAATGCCCAAACTGGAGCTGTGTACAGCGAGGAAAAAAGGAGCGAATCGGACGTAAAACGTTAAAGGTCTCCTGATTTAGTTTGTGAATGAATTCTTATTAGAGTTTCGGCTGGAGAGTGCGTGCGGACCTGTCGGTTAGATAACAGGCGTGTGTAAATCCAGCATCTGATACAAATTAGGGGTCGGCCGATATTCCGCATTTGACCGATTATCGGTATCGGCCTTTTTTTAATCAAATTGCCGATAAAACTTTGGCTCTTGCGGCTTTTCACACCGCCCAGCACCCGACTGGTGCTGCCGCTGCTGCGTCATGACGTCACCGTTTACATCGCTGATTTGCTCCCCAACGGCGTTACGGCGCTCACAACAACGGGGAACTGCGTCGGGTTGATGATCGTGTTGCTTTTAATCACACGAAGCCAGAATAAATTGAATAACGACTTCTCCAACCTTATACTTTGCTCCAAAGTGCCGTGGTTAATTGTTTATTAATGTGTTTCTGCAGCATTTACCGACCGCTGCAGTGTTGACTCCACGGGAGTTTATTCTCCTCCGTTAGCTCCCGGTTAGCTCACACTGCTGCGGCCGCTCGAAAGTATTCACTGTCCGACTCACACAAGCAGCTGATACATATCCCCAGTTCCCCTTAGCCTAAGTGAGTGTGTCTCAGTCTGAATTGACGCTGTTTGGTATCACAACGCTGTTATGAAAGTTTCTCTGGTATAAAATGGGTGATGTTAGCATAGCAACCGAAGCTAAACTGACTACTTGCTATTGCTATCCTATTGTGGCATAAACCGTTTTCTACAGGCCCCCGGACCCCCCTAGAGGAGGTTAGGTCCCCTCCCCACTTAAGTCATGTTCACATGGATAGGATACTAAACACATTTGCACACATCTTGTGTCCATATCTTTCTGTTTGGGTGGTCATGCCACACCGTGTACGTGCATGCATGCGTGAGTCATGGTGAGATATCTGGATTAAGAGGTTGCTTTTTCTTTGCACAGAATGAAAGAAAGGCGAAATGAATGGGCTGTGATTTTAGTTTTTTTAAGCAAAGGTTGAGTTCAATAATTTGTACGAACCTCGGAGGATGTTGTAAAAATTGAAAGGAAAAAGGTTCCCCACCCCTGCTGTAAATAATAATAAAAGCCCTTGATTTTTAGCTTAACATCTCTGTCTCCTATTGATCTGAGTATATTATAAAGAATAGCCAGTTAATTGAAGCATTATAGCACAGGCCTTTGTCAGATGGTATATTACGCTGTTTTTTTTCTGCTTCGAATAGTTCTCTCTTTTTTCACCATACCTGTGTTTGCATCACTGTAACCAATGAGCACCTGCATGTGTATGAGAACGGCCCTGACTCCATGTCAGCCCAGATTTACAAACTCCTGGCAGGACAAGCTCGAGCTCAATTCTCACACTGAATTTAAAAAAAGCGAGTGAAGGACTGCAATATAAGAGGGAAAGAAAGAGAAACTTTAAAACTGTTCAATTGTTATGATGTGTAAAGACTGATATTGTTCTACAATCGGCTGAAACTGTTAAGTCATGAAGTGAAACGGTTAACAAAGAAAAAGGGAAACTCAAGCTGCTGCTACACTTTATTTTATTTATCTAAAATGAAGCACTTTTAAGATGCACACATTTTCAAAAGCTATTTTATTTATTTTCTCTATTTTATTTGTAAATGCAGCCCGAGAGGAACATTACACATATCCACAGTATTTAAGTAATGTTAATTGACAATAAATATTGTTTTTTTTAAATTGTACTTTCTTTATTTGATTGGCAGTCAGTTGTTGATTACATGCAGACGTTGATAAAGCTACAGCTACTTCAATATATATCACACTAATTCATAAAGCAACTTAGACATTTTGAAGTTCCGGACCTTTGCATGGGGAGATTTTCTCTAACTGGACCTCTTTGAATTTTAGTTGAAGACCCCTGCCATAGACTGTATATATAGGTTGCGCCCAAGCCCCCAGGAAGTGCGCCGGACTCAGATGAAAATATTCGTGCTGGCCAAACAGCGGTACTACACTTCCGTTTGGTTGTATATATATATATAATATATATAGTGCAATCATTCTTTCATGTTAAATGAAGCTCTGTTGCTTGGATATCACTAGATCCTGTTACAGCGTAATATAAGTACATAACGATTGATGTCACATTCGCATAATTACTAGCTGCTAACTGCCGCCTCGTTAATATCAAATCCATGATAACAACAATCTATTACCATGCTGTCATGAACGCGCGGTGCTGTTGCGTGTACGCAAATTGACGTGCTTGATGTGAACGAGCATTTTGGTTAAAGTTGCGCATGCGCTATGAGCGCACATACGGGTACTTCTCAGGCATGCCGGGTAATCTGTGACGTTTCGCTCTCTCAAAAGTTGGGCCATTTTATCATCATGCGCTAATGAGCAACTCTCATAGGAATGAATGAGGCCCCGCCTCCCACGCTGTATCCAGTTCTTATTATACATCCATGGTTGCGCCTCGATTCCACCGGGTCCGTCTGCGACGCGTCACGGCTGCGCCGCGGTTTTGGTCCGGCCTCTTCCGGCGTCATAACCCACCGGGCGCGTTTCAGAAGCATTTCCGAAGCGGAGCGTCTTGCCTGCCGGCTCGCAGTTTTTGTTGATTTGGCCATTTAGGCATATTTCCTGGACAGGCTACTTTGTACATACAAAGTTAATAATAATTGTAATATTCCAGTTATAAACGACATGAATCAAAGATGTGTTACTGTATTTTAGTGGTAACAAAATGCATACATCATCATAATTATTATATATGTAGGGTTATATATATTTGTGAGAAACTGAATATCACTCCGATTAACTATTGACATTTTCTGTTTGCACAATTGTGCTATTTCTCTTCATGTCAAGGGTACACCATTAATGATAATAATTATAATACATTTTATTTTGAGGTGCCTTTCAATGCACCCAAGGTTATTATGAATAAAATAAAAACTTTAACAGTAAATACAGCTGAACATAACAAACAAACACACAGGGCAGACAGACAGATATGAAAAAGCAGGCATGGAGGGACATGATGACAGTGGTATTGCTAATCTGAACAGGTGAGTTTTGAGGTGGGATTTGAATGAGGTGATTGTGTCTTTCATAGTTAATTATGGGAAGATCCTGAGAATTAAGATTCACGCTGGGAGATATTCACTTAAGATTTCCATTTCCTTTTAAAAAGAAAACTAGAGTTACAGAATTGAAGTGTTTTTATCATTTAGACTTAAAACAAATTGAGGGCAATTGAAGATACTCTTTTAAATTCCTTCTGCTCCTAAAACGGACCTCTAAACACTGGGGGGGGGAAAAACACATACAAACTGAGCGATAACTATAGAACTTGGAAAGCCTTACAAAACTGCATGAACAGGGGAGTCTTTATTTTGTCATCCTTTTCAGTCTAATGGAGAAAGAGAGACAGAGAAAACACAGGGCCTTAATCCACAGAGCACACAGAGCCCTTTCATGGGAGTGCTGGGAGAGACCTTTATTTGTCCATTCCTATCATGGAGAAAGCTGGTTTCAAGCTCGGATAGGTCTGAGCTGGAAGATTAGATGAAACCAGAGTGTTTTAAACCTCTTCTGTGGATTAGAGTCTGACAGTCCCCCTGCACTCTGAAATGAAACAATAAGGAGTACAGGTGGCTCAATGGGAGAAACCTAAATAATCTCCAAGCTACAAAAAAGTCCTCCAAAATCAAGGATAGCTTTCATTTAACTTTAAAAAGAAAGGATGGAAAGATTCCTCACCTACACCTGAATTTGTAAATGTTAATATTTTTGCCTGAGCATATTTGATGTACACTAATTTTACCGAATGTGAACTAGTTTAAAATGACATTCTCACCTCCTAGAAAGAACACATTACAATTCTACTTTTATGAGAAATTCAATATCTGGGATTTAGAGTGCAGAATGATTATCTAATTAACTAATGAGCCAGATGAAATACATAAGCACTTAATGACATACATGGAGCAGGTGAGTCTCGATTGTAGAGCAGCCGTGAGTTGAAACCAATTAGAGCAAATGGAGGTGGCAGGATGGTAACCTCTCAGCAGGAGGTGGGAGAAGGTATCTGCTGCCCTGCCTGCACAGATACCATGGCCTGCATCGCCATCAATTATTCCTGGCTTCTCATTTTACCCAGGGGCACGCAGGGTGTCCAGGACAATGCCAGGGTGCACTTAAAAGATAGAGCCTCTGTCTCGCCGTGGGTCCGAGGAGGAGAGGGTGGGGTGTTGGTATATACAGAATCATCCATCCAACCTATAGGAGAGACTGCGAGGTAAGGAAATCCCTGGAATCCCACTCCCGCTCCAGCCTCTCGTCGGGGGGGCAGCAGGTCACTTTACAGCTCATCACCAAATTAGAAAGGCTGCGGGTCAGCGTGAGCGGCAGCCAGACCACAGACAGATAGAAATAGATGGAAGTGCTATGCTGGTGCTCATTCACCAGACTCCTCTCTCATCATGGAGAGGTACAGGACTGCACACTATGGAAGGAAAACTCCAGGGAGGAACACTAGACCAAGGCTTGATACTGTAATGCACTTCAGAATCAGATCAGAATACCTTTATTCGTCCGACAGAGGGGACATTTACATTTGTTACAGCAGAAAAGAGCCAAAGACAGCTTAATGTTACCTTACACAATTTACAAAATACACATCCTGTAACAGTTCTGAAGATAGCAGCCAGGCATATATTGCACCGTTGCTGCCCCCTCTCTCTGGAACTCACTCCCACAACCCATCAGAGAAGGCACTGACCTCACCACCTTCAAAAAACTCACAAAAACTCACCTCTTCAATCTGGCTTTTAATGTGTGATTGTTTTTGTATTATTTGACTTTAACTTTAACTATATATTTATTTGTTATTCCTTTCTTTTCTTTTCACTATAACTTTAAAGCGTCTTTGAGCACCTGTAAAAGCGCTAACAAAATGAATCTATTATTATTATATTATTAACGGAATATATATTTCACATATTGGGCAGGGGTGTTATAGTCTGTGTTGTTGTACTGTATGGGGGTCTACTAGGGGGGCCGGGGTGGTTATATCGGGATTCGTAGCAAGAACATCCAGAAGCTGCAATGTATCCAGAACAACGCTGCTGGGATCCTTGTGACAGTGTGAAAGTATGAACACATCACAAACCATCCTGAAATCATTGCACTGGCTCCCGGTCTCACTCAGGATTGACTATAACTCTCACATTTCACCCATCAGTGCATTCATGGAAACTGTGGAGTCTATTTTTATATAACATTAGAAAGACTGATTCTTATTATTACATTATAAGCTTATTGTGCTCATTTTAAGTTGCTATGACTTTGGAATAAATAGACAAAATCACCAATCCCAAGGTTTGATGGATCGGATAGGATGTTTATCGTTCTTCTTCGTCTTCCACTGAAGTATAGCAAGGTTAAGTGCAGACACTGGAAGAATACAAAGAGTTATTCATAAACAGGACATCGCTCCGACCTTGAGCTTTGGGTGAGCTCCGCGCCAACGCATAACTTGGTACCAGTATGGAGAAGTATGTAGAAACCAAAAACAACACATCGGATAGCGCAGTGGTTCTCAAACTTTTTCTGCCTGGCCCCCCCCCAACACAAATAGTCACGTAATGGGCCAAGTTAACATTTATTAAAATACATCAATATGAACGTGAGCATTCCTTTGCTAGAACAGTGATAATAAAACGATCCTCCATAAGTCTGTGTGGTAACAAATAAATAAAATACATAATACAATTGTGCAATCCCTTTGCGAGAGCAATAAGTTATAATACTTTGCCACTTTGCAAGAAAATGAAAAGAAAGAAAATGCTGATATTTGGCAAAGTGTGTCTCATCGAAGCCTGTTTGGCACATTTCTTCAAAACGGGGTTGCCGGCTCAGTGGCGGCGCCAGAGATTTCTTTTGAGGGTGCTGTGGGGTAGCTTGACGTTTCATAGAGGGTGCTCAAACATTTAGGGTTTCCCATTAATGTCCCGGGCGCTACAGTGGAATTTTCTACTGCAACACTCCCCCAATTTTTTATATTGAAGTTAAAAGCATCAATCTGGTGCACTTTGAGAGCAAAATGAAGAGATCTGGATACATCTCTCAACACCCATTTGAAACAGAACTGTAAACAGATTTGCTTTTTCTTTATGGATATTTTACAAATTACTCCCCTTTTAAAGTGTATTCTTGTTTTAATGTCATATAGTATTTCATACCTGTTTTTCATTTATTCTCTTATTTTTGTATAACAATAATGATCATATAAACGTGTGCCTCGGAAATACTTGTTTACATTAATCGTGACCAAAACGTTTGAGACCCACTGAGATAACTTAGACTAAAGTTAACTATCTAAACACTCAGACTCCTTTAGCTCACTGAGTCTCTCAGTCTGACATGAGAGGACTCTCCTCCACTTTGTTGTTAAAAAAAGCTCCTTATATCCGTTAGCGTAGCTCGCTAGCACCAGAAGCTAGCAACAACGATCTCCGGTACCGGTGCGCTCTCTCTCTCTCGCTCGCGCACACAAAATGGCTCGTTCCACACACACACAGAGCCGAGCTTGAATGAAACACAGAGACCCGTAATTGTACTGTACGTATCATATTATTTTAGAATCAATAATCTTTCAAATTATGATTTTTATTTTCTTTATTTTTTTAATAACCATTTTTCCTCCTGGTCTCTCCTGTCATGCCTCTGCACCCCCCAGGGGCCGAATGCTGATTGGAAGGTCGTGTTGCCGAGTCTTTGTCTGTGCACCAACGAGAGAGCCCAAGTCTAAACCAAGGTTACTCTCCATCTAGTCTCCACCAATCATAAATGTATGGGCAACGCCCTGTGTAATAGAATGTATTGTTGCACGAGGTTCTGGGCTGACAGGTTACAGCTCTGCTGCCTGTGATTTCTGTGACCGGACGGAGTCCTTGGCCAAGTGAATCTTTTTCTCTCTTTTAATATAGTTGAACTTAGAAGTCGTTTGTCTTTCCTGGAATTTTGAACACAACAAAATGCTCCATGAATGCACAGCTTCATCCCAAAGGCCATATGACTGTTAAACACCTGAACTTTTGAAAGAACATCCATAAAATTCATCTGTTTGCAACTTATATATATATCAATATTCCAATTACTTGTATCCAATCCAATCCAACTTTATTTATATAGCACTTTAAAACCTTCAGACCAAAGTGCTGTACAGAGAGATAAGCTCACACAACATCATATAAATACATTTAAAATACAAACACAAAACAAACCAGAATAAACGTAATAATTAAAAAATAAATAACAGCCATATAATAAAAACAATAGACCATTATTCAGCACTATTTCTATTTTATTGTATTTAATTGCACTACTTTATCTGTTTTATCGTGTTGCACTGTTGGAGGAGCCTGTGACCTAAGATGTTCACTGTCATAACTCCACTGTAGCTTTGCACACATGACAATAAAAGCCTTGAATCCTTGAATCCATCCTACCTCAGAGAACTGCTCACCCCACAAACCTCCACAAGAAACCTCCATTCTGAAAAAGCTGACATCCTCAAATGCCCCCAGGACAAAACTCAAAGCCATGTGAGACCGATCCTTCTGCTCCGCCCCACTGTGGATGCTCTTCCTGACAAGATGCTTTCAAAAAAGGCCTAAAACCCATCTTTTTAACAGAGCCTTTTGCTAGAACTTGAACCACCCATTGTGTTGCCATGACTGCCTAATGTTTTTTATGTTTTGTATTATTCAGAATATTTCTATTGAACCACCCGTTAACCTGATGTCGTACACACTGTCCCTCATGCTGTAAAATGCATATTTTTAACTTTTCTGATAACTCCTAGTAACCAGTCTTGTTACACTAGTGAATAACAGTGTAAACATATTGAGAGAAAGCATCACCAAACAGGAGATACATTGTCCTTTCAAGGTCCCTTTAACAATTGCACTCAGTGGGACGCAGAAATACATTTGTATTTGCAGCTCCATCTCCTTTAATATCCAGTCAGTGCATTAAGTTATCAGAACAGAAAGAGAAGATAGTGAGTATGAGTCTGTGTTGAATGCACAGGTATCATAACACAAGATGGTGAAGCCTCCCATGCTCATGTTTTCATTTGGCATCTCTGCAGGTGTGAATGGAGCGATCTCAGGGAGGGCGAGGAGTGACTGGCCTCCCTGTCACTTTGAGGCGTAGAAGAAAACACACTTTAAATGAATCAGTATGTAGCAGGAAGGACACATTGGCACTATCAGCACCACTAAACCATCCTCCCTAGGAACAGTGAAGCGAGGGAGGAAACCAGTGTCTAAAGTTCATATTCTTATCAGTTCTTTTTGAAACTCCTCTCCAATGATTACGCTGTTATCATCATTTCCACTGAGAACAGCAGGCAAGGATGAGTTATTGAAAAAACCCTAATCTTGCACTCAGGGCCTTTTGAGTCAGCAGTAGCATTACAAAAAAAATGCCATAGTCACCAATTATACTCAGTCTTTTATACTGCACAACGGGCACGTGTACACATAGACATCAAAGTGGGCTTGAGGCTGAGCCCCTGCCCCTTTTCTTCCTCCAGAGAAAGTGCGCTTTTTCCCCCATTTTTTAATTTTTTATAAACGAATATATATCTACTGCTGTTTGCGCACAGTTTCCCTTTCCAACAATATATTGATTGAATACAAAATTAAAATATCAGGTCGGAGATTAGACTGTGAAGTTCCGTAGCTCTCCCCCCCCTCCCTCCACGTCTCCTGCACAGCGGTGCGGACAGTCATCGGCAGTCACTTCAGACAGACAGGTAGCAGCACCTCCCACTTTACTGTCCCATGTTATGCCGGTTTTTCTTGGTTTATTTTGAAGGTGAGTAGTGATGAACAAATTACTAAAGTGCCAGTGCCTCGAGTTTACAGCTAATTAGCTAAAAGACAAAAACACAATGCATAATGTGATGAAACAATTTGTCATGAACGCTATGCTATAAGCTCCACATTCCTTCTTAATTAGCAAACTCTAAAATAGATCAATAGTGATTGTCGGATTTCACTCAACTTTGGTTAATGGCACCTATAGTTAAAGGCCTTTTAAAGACAGTTGAGGTCGCACTTATGCATACATTTAATTTTTAGTAGGGCTCTTGTTTTATTGCATTCATATATATCTTTTGGATTCAAAGTAAAGTTAGGAGTAAGGAGTATTTTTGACTTTTTGGGCACAACACTTTCTGCAAGGAAAAAGATATTAAGCTTAAGAGATAATGCCATGAACCATTAGCTTAGCCTAGCATAATGATTCACAGGGGAACACAGCAACACAGCAAACAGATTTCATAGACATGTACAAACATTGCACTTCATTCATTTAAATTAATATGAACACAAAACAATCGGTAATAATGTCTTGTATATTCTAACTTTGGAGAAAGCTACAAGATTTAACCTAAGCTAAACCGCTAACCTCCTGACTGGCTTTCGATTGATAGCAGACTGGAGATGGCTCATGACAATTTGGCCAGGGGCAGCAATAAATGTGTTGCTAGCCTTTTTCTATCCAATGTATTGTTTTTGGCATTGAACTTTTTTAATTTGTATTTCGGTAATGCTTGCTCCATGCCAACAAATACAGCTTGACATCAGTTAAGGATCAAAGGGATACCGTTTTTGTAAAATTCCACTACCCTGCAGTGTGGCCTCATAATCATCTGAAGGTCGTACGCCATCTTTGTACCACTGAGACTGACTGAAGAGGCGAGAATTAAGACGGTCTAAAAATGCCATTGGCTGCAGAGATCCCAGATCAGTGAGACATGCCAGCTCTCCTCTTCCAGCAGACGCCTCGCATACAGTTATAACCACTCTTCATATTGCTGCTTCATTCGTCATACGGGATGACATTAAGGCCAAAGGTTACACCTCAAGGCTAATTACTGAGCAGGTTATATATACACTGGTCTGAGAGAGTGTGTGTGTGTGTGTGTACCAATGTCTGGCTGTGACAGTGACACTCCTGTTACAAAACCACATGAACATTTGTTTTGGAAAGCCAGAGCAGAGGTATAGCGCTCCTCTGCTTTATTTTTAGGGAACGTTAATGTGTACTGAACGCAGGCTCGCAGTGCACCCACACCATGCCTTTCAAACACACAAGAGAGCTCACGTTGCCGACACACCCACGCATTCACATTCCCACCTGCCCCCCCCCCTTCACACACACATACACACACACACACACACACACACACACACACCACACACACACACACACACACACACACACACACACACACACACACACCCCCACACACCACACACACACACACCACACACACACACACACACAATCTCTCATCAGATCAGTGACCAACACATAAACACAAGCGGGCCGGGTATAACTGAGCTTTGGGAGAGAAACTAGCAGATACAAACTGCATGCAAAATGTGTGTGTGTTTCAATGGCTAAACAGGAAAGACAGAATCAATCAGAGGCATCGACAGCAGCCAGAGGGCGAGTCCTGCCTGCAGTCTGTCTGAATCACATACCGTCTCTGCAGCTCTGCCGGTGGGTGTGAATTCTAAAAAACATGCATGTTTATGGATGGGTTCGTCTGCAGGAGTTGCAAAGTGTTTCAGTTGCATGCTCAGCCCGGGCAGATCCTCACATCTCCAGCCAGATGTTTTGGCTGCAGAGCGGGAAGCCATCGTGGCAGTGGAAGAGACTTTGATTAATGTGATGTGACTCACACTGATAACACCAGAGCCCCAGAGCAGACACAGTCAGAGGAAACTGTCAAGATGGTGTTGATACCGCTGCTGTGCTGGTGTTTGGCAAAACCTTTAGGAAATGTTAAGTAGTAGCTTGTTATTTTCTGTGCAGGGGCTTGTTGAGCTGATTATCTCCGTCAATAGCAGAGTTTGAATGGTAAAGCTATACATTATTAATGAGTGTGTAATCAAACACAGCATCTGTAGTTTCAGAAAAGAAGATTATCAAATAAACTGGCTTATCCCTCCAGGCTTAACCAGTTCGACAATAAATCTGACGGACTCAAACACTGTTTTGGATGTTCTTCAAAGCTCCTCCCGAGGAAACCTTCGTATATTATATGTATTCCTTTATTTGACACATAAAGCTATTAAGAAATAGAGGAGACATGAGTGTGTACTAACTGTGGGGGAAACTTCTGCAATGGAGAGTCAGGACTCAGAGAGACACGAGGAGAGCTGGAGCTTTGATGGCAAACACTGATGGTTTATTACGAGCTTCGGCCGGAGAATTCACACGACGTGTCACGGGCCACGATCTGACCACACGGTTGAGATGCCACAATCAATTCTGAGGAACTCTTCTGTAGCTCCAGGTTTTAAGTTCGGAGTGTAATAATCAACATTCTTTATCAGCGAGACTAAACAAATACAGACCCTGAATCGAACTAGAGCTCTCGTGCATAGAAAATATTGTGCGCCAACAAGAAGGGCTTCTAGATGTCCCTGAACAATAAACTATCTGGCTTGTGCTCGGTCATAAGCTGGCAACAATGCGCCCAAGCTGCCCCTCCTTAAGAGAGATACTGTAGCAGCAATACCCAAGGCCGTAGAACTATGCCATGGGAAACTGTGTTGAAGGTTGAATACCTAAGCAAATGATTCCCCAACACTAACTTTAATGGCAATCTATCAGATACTAGAATTGTACTACTATTGATGAGCTCAAGGAAAAGTCAGGGAGTCACCAAATTATCTGTGATGTATCCACTTGGGACAATGAGCAGTTTTATGGCTAAAAAAAGGCATCATTGTTGAAATATTTTTACCAGATGGACCAACCAAGCATCAACCAACAAACATTGCCATTGCTACGTCACAACCAATATGAAGAGGCTGTTACGGCACAACAAAACCACACTAGACTTCTTCATTTCTTTACCACGTTTTATTACCTGTCTGAGGCCAGGTGAGTCATTGCTTACCCTTCTTGATTTCATCTGAGTTTAAGGATGGTTTAATTAATATTACTCCGCAATTAATTGAGCAATAAACCTGCATGTCATCGTTTGTAATGCCGATCAAAGAGACAATGGTAAGGAGGATGTTTTAGCCACAATAACATCATTATAATTCATGCATGTCCAAATAATAATATGTCTTGTTTGGATCCAAACATCAGGGTGTGATGTGTTGTGCTTCTGCAGGCACACGATGTCCTATGTTGCATGGTTTGGCACGCAAACGCACACAATCACCACGTCTTTGTTGTATGCCATCATCAAACATCAGCTCAATACATCTCTTTGCAGCTTCCAGAGGTAGCAGAACAGCTTCCTGTGTGGCAAAAGACCTGACTAAATGATTTAGGAGCTGAGGTTGCTGATCGTAATTGCTCTCTTAGTGACGTCCGGGGATCAGAACCACAAGCTAGACGATGTAGGACATGCTTTTATACCGTTGGCCACAGGCTCTGGTGTACTATGCAAGGCTGTGGTCGTGTGGATCGGTCGAGATCGGACGCACTCAACCGCAGTGCTACATCTAGCTCCTTTTCACACACCCACTTCCCCTCAGATAAAGGCCGCTGCAGCAGCCATGTGTATTGCATTTAGACCATTCCTGAGGGTATCCTGTTCTTATCAGGGGTCAGATAAGCTCATTTCACAGGCCCTCACCTCAACTGGGCTACCAACACAAGACACCTTTTCTCAATGTTTGTGGTTGAATGTGAGGTCAAGAAGGAAGCTAACTCGATGACCAAAATCTTTCTCAGAGATACAAAATAGTAGCAAAATCAAACCGTCTGTGAAACTGAAAAAGACGACCTTGACATTCCTGATGGGGAGTATTCAGACTCCAGACAATCCAGCGTCGAGGTAAAAAGTGTCTTCAGAGCAGAGGAAAGTGGTGTCTGTAAGCTGAGTTCATTTGTACGTCATTGGAAAGTAAAAGCATCTCAACACCCTTGTTCCCGCGGTTGTTTTTGTGAGCCTACCATTAGGCTTAGAGCGAGTTCTTTGAGCTAATTGTCTTGAACTTGGGAGGCCAGATGAGGGAGAAAGCGCCAAATCTGTTTGGGAGACTCACCTTGAGCTTACCAGTCTGAGGGCCTCTCTTTTTCTACTTGAAGCCGCCTGAGGACCCCCTCCCCGTCCACCACACCCCGTCCCGGCCCTGAAGGCATCTCAGGCTGACAGCTCTTGAGCCAGATACTGGCAGTACAACAGAGCAGTCATAATTGGCCCCTATTCATTTCTCAGGGATAATCCTCGCATAGGTTGAGCCTTTTCTGTTCCTTGCATTATTTTTGCGCTGATGTTTACACAAGGTATGTATTGGTTCCTCCTCCTGAGGCTTTCGCTCCGGCAGCGCGGTCGTGTGTGTTTTAACGTGAGGCTTCTGCTCTTCCAGCGGGGCTGAAGACCTGAAGTGACAAAGACCTCGTGAATGTCTGACTCACAGACAACTGTCAGCATTCAATGGGCTGGATTAAGTCCGAGCGTAGACCCGAGCGCACCCTGACATGTTGACATGTTTTACTAAGTGCATTTCAAGGTGGATTTAACCCGTTTGCTCCATTGTGGAGGGACAGAAGAGACACAATTGCTTAATGGGACTGGGTATTCTTGAGATGGCGGGTGAACTTTACTCCCACTGTCTGGGATGGAGTGACACCGGCTTCTCTCTCAGGGTGAGTGAGGCTGCTGTGGATCCTGAGGAGGTTCAGGGGTTTCAGAGAGCTCTGTCCTTAACCAAACAAACACAGTGGAATTTCTGCCATTGTTGGTGCAGAGGGTTGATTGACAGGCTGCATAGCAGAGCCGCCTGTCAGCAGAGACGAGTCCGGGTCAAAGTGTGACCACCCCTTGTGACACTGCCTAATATGAGACTGAGCATATTGTAACATAAACCTGTATAGATGCATATTTACATTGACACCGTTTGTTTCTTGGATGCACTATAATTCTGTTAAAAATATAGAATCTTGATAAAAACCTTTTATACTTTCCAGTCCAACTAAAACAAAGTTTAACTTGTTTCAGATGATCCTAATCCAAAATATGTACAATGCAAATTAAATCAAGAATTTCATTGTAAGGAATCAAGTCTTAGTTTCTACGGAAGATATATATATTTATTTCTTGGGGAAATACTTTTTCTTCAGCTGAGATAGAGGAAAGGTTGACAGCCTAACTGTTGCTAGCTTTAATTTCATATTGACCATAAAAACGTGAGTGTAATATTGTAGCACTCAAAGGGCCTCGTTCAAACTGATTTGCCAGAGCTAACATTGATAAAAGTGTGAGCTAAATTAGATTTTATTTATGTTAATCTTCGAAAAAACGATTCCTTTAAGTACATTTTTAATCTTAGCATAGTTTAGGAACTGAAAACAGCACATTGACAAATTATTTTACACACACAGGTGCTGTATGTCTATGTGTAAATGTACACATTAATGCGCATAAACACAATACAGATGCACGTCATTAAAATAAAACACTCAATCAGTGGACATCATTACTTTAATAGACACTCTGCATTCCAAAGTCATATTATTTTACATATACACGATGCATACCCAAAGCTTTAATGGGAAATTACACATCTCTATTTACACCTAGTTAAATTGGCGGTCATGTGACATCAGGCCTGCACTCCCCAGGTTTGGGTTTTAGTGCAGGCCATCATTAGCTGGCCGCCCTGAAAGTTGAACCCTGAAAGTTGAACCCTGACCCCGCCCCCCCCCCCCCCCCGCTCATATCTCGGACCTGGAGTGACTACAATGACAAATATCATTCAAAGAAGACAATATCATAAATACAACTGGTTCATTTTGGGAAAAACTGAAACGTTGACTTTAATTAAATGAATGATGTCTTCCAAATGTCACATAACTGTATTAGGTTAGTTGAAAGCAATAATATTAAGTTGACTAATATTATTAATTGAAACGTAATATCATTGCTTCCAACTAACCTAATACAGTTATGTGAAGTCTGTTGACATAATACATTTAATTAAAGTCAACGGTTTTCAGTTTACTGTGCGTCGAGCTGTGAGAAAACACAGAGGGGAAGTGGAGGGTAAAAAGCAAACAGACATTACAGTTACTCCGATGGCCTCGATCACTTCCCTCGTGTTGCCTGTGCCCACCCCAGGGTCTCTGAAGTGGCTCGTTAAGCACGGGAACACAGACTCAATTACCCTGGGCAAACACGCTGCTACCGCTCCGTCTTGTGTTGGTTGGCTCCGTCCTTCCCATAGCCACCACCCCCCCTCCACCTCCACTCCGAGTGATAGAGTCAAGCTGTTCCTGCTGAGCGGAGGTCAGGGTCCTTCAGTCAGCACCTCGGCCCTGAACAGAGCACACAGGAATCCCCCCAAAACCTCTCCTCCCTCCCCAGCTCTCTCTCCTCTGGCCCAAATAAACCTGGTACCTCTCCCTCTCTCCTGTTCCTCCTCTCTCCATCTCCTGGCACACTGTCACTCCCCTCATCGAAATCATTAATCAGACCGGGCAGATTAGACTTCAAATACAAATAAACGACGCCCCTCGGCGGCCTCCTCGATTTCTGCAGCAACCCACGTTATTGACAGCCCTCCCCCTCCTCCTCATTCTACTTAATAAACCCAAGATGTCATGCATATCCATCAGGTTCAACATTTGTGCAAACTGTGGGGGCCTATTACTGCTTTATTGATATAAACAACTCGCCTTATCTACAAGGGTGATGACTCTTTAGGCCCAACCTGCCATCCATGTAAATACACAACAGATAGCCCTTATCAGTTTGGCACCAATAAAGCCAGAGTGCTTTTCTCAAGGGATTAAAGGGATTAAATGTGCAACCTGAATGTATTCAGGTGTAAGGTTTATCCAGTTTCTACTTTACACTGTCTTCTATTCCTGGTTGAGAGAAAAAGGCGGGATTGGAGGGCAATAGTGCCACCTTTGGGTGAGTCTGGGTACAGAGCTCTGTTATCAACAGGTAGAGTTCACGCAGCTTTTGACAGCTCGTGTGTGGAGTCCCACTCTATTATGTTGTGTATAGGGATGGTTAAGGGCACTAGAGGAAAAGGAAGGAGTCTCAAGCCGTGGCTCCCTGACCAGGTCTGGGGCGTCTGAGTGACAGGCGGCCCAGCGACTGTTTGTGTGTGTCCATGGGAAATGGGGCGAGGTTGCTGCGGCCCTGGGGCCATCCATCAGTGTCATGTGGGGGTGGGGTTGCGGGGGTGTATGGTATGTGTCACCTCCAAGACTAATGGACAGGAAGTACAGCCGGAGAAACAACAATATTTGCAGAATATATATTCAGAAGAACACGTTAAGAGTTCGGTTCTCGTGCGAGTTCAGCACGGCTTTAATCCTGATTGATGAGACTGTTTATTTTAAAGACACGGCTCTCACTAACCTGATCTATAACCCTCAGTAACACTTGTACCATGGGATAATCATGGTGTTCACATGATGTGTTGGTGACACTAACCTGTGTTATGATCTGGCCTATGAGGAGACGCTGTTTCAGAGAGAGGAATGTGAACCATTCAAAAAGGAGGAAGAGGAAGAGGAGGAGGAGGAGGAGGCTAACAGAGGACCCTGTGAGCTCTTACTGTTCAGAAGCCGAGGAGCTTAACCTCAGCAGCCCGATACCGTGGCGTCCAGACCGGACCGCTTGGTGATGTTGATCTTGGTCAGCTCCTCGGCGCAGGTCGGGTGGATGCCGACCGTCTGCAGCAGGTGGGAATATGTCGCTCCACACCTGACACACACACACACACACACACACACACACACACACACACACACACACACACACACACACACACACACACACACACACACACACACACACACACAACACACACACACACACACACACACACACACACACACACACACACACACACACACACACACACACACACACACACACACACACACACACACACACACACACACACACAACACACACACACACACACACACACACACACACACACACACACACACACACACAATGTTGACAATATCTGTTTTCTTTACTGCACATATTTTATTTTTTATTTTACTATATGTTTTCTCATTTTGTTGTTGCTACTATAGTGTTCTTAAAATAGTTCTCTATCTGTGGTTTTTAATTATTGTTTTACTGTTATGTATGCACCATGACACCAAGTCAAATTAAATTGGTAATAAACCTGTTTCTGATCCTTATTGTAAAAAGTCTCATTGTTGTATTTTACAGACCAACAAAGGGCGTGTTCGCTACAGCTGACACACAGGGGACCGGTTCGTGTGGCTGTTAGCAAATGTAAAGACGGTTTCTGTGACATGTTGAATAGTTGCATCAAAGCAGTTCATGTTTAATGAGCACTTCTTGTTATCAGGTGTAATTCATTTTAGTAGTTCACAGATAAGAATGCCAGAAAAGAGTGTGTTGGCTAAAACTGGTCCACAGTACTTTTTTAAAGGCTACTGGGAGTGATACTTATTCAGGCAATGTATTACAACTTTAAAAGTATTTTATATTATGAGAAAAATGCTTGATAAAAGTCTACTTTATCTGCTCTCTCAGTGATGCACTTTACTCATTTACTCTATTCATCCCATTATACAGCAACATTTTACCATCTAATACTTAAATAACAGTAACTTACATTTTTCATTGGTGTCTTACATTTGAAATGTCTGATTTGTTGTAGGAATTAAACTGAAATGTATCTTTTACTGAAAGCACGAGTGTTGACAGAGAAGAAATCATCCAAAACCTACAGTATATAAATATTCCATTCTGGACATCTTGCTGACTCAACACCATCATTACTTGGAGGGCTGTTCCATCGAGTCTTAAATGGATAAAACATGTCAAATCTAGGATGAGTTAAACTTACTGGAGGCCCAAAGCGAAGCCCTGTGTGACCTCTCCTGCGTTCGGACCGGTGAAGTGCAGACCCAGGATCTTCTGGTCTCCCCCCAGCTCACACACCACCTGAGGAGGAAAAACACTGAGTTAAAACAAGGAGCTGAAGTTTCATCTGCAAAATAACCAACGAGCAGGGACAGTAGGCGCTTTCACACCAAGTTCCCAGTACTAAAGAGTTCTGATGAACTGAAGAGCAGATCGCGTTCACACCGGAATAAGTTCCCTGAGGGAGGATTAGTCAAATAGAGAGGCGCAGTCCCTCCCTTTCCGGGGGAGCTCCATGGGACCTTATTTCGGAAAAAGTATGTATTGAAGTCAATGGGGAGAGAAAGATTATCCTTCGATCCCGTTTGAATTGTGCCACGAATTACACATATGATGTTCGTCAATTTAAAAGATAATTTTGCAAGTCAAAAAAATAAAAATGTGTCGTAAAACTGTGAAGTAACACTTTCTTTTGTGTGAGACGCTCAATGAACTACATCTCTGGTCTCACACCACACACCAAGACGGCCGTCACGTTGAAACATCTCACTTCTTTCTTTCAGATTGAGGCGAAAAGTATTAAACGAGGTGAAAATCACTACAAGTCTGGGCGCGTTGAGAGCTGTACACACACACAAGGGGAGTGAGTCGGTTCCTAAGAGCCAGCATGCGGGACCGGGATTCTGGGATTTGTAGTCTTTCTAGTTGCGTATTTTTCATAGTCTTATATTTCAACAGTTTTAAGACAAACTGTGACTTTTTTGACGTGGAAATTATTATTTAAGATTGACAAACATCATCTGTGTAATTCGTGGCACAATTCAAACGGGATCGAAGGATAATCTTTCTCTCTCCATTGACTTCAATACATCATTTTTCTGAAATAAGGTCCCATGGAGCGGAAGTAGATGGGCGGGACTTCGCCTCTCTATTAGACAAATGAAGCCGCTGACGTCACTTCTTCTTCTGCTGCTGCTGCTTTGGGTTTACTGGCAGGCCGCAAACCACTTCACGGCGTATACTGCCACCCGAAATCCCCGGCCTTTAGTCCCCGGAGTTGGGGACTGGCTTCAGTAGAAGCTGCTGGGAGTCCCAGCAGCTTCTACTGAAGCCTTCCGAGTAAATCGCCAGAACGCCGACACCTCCTCATCTCCACCGCTCCCATGTTTTCTTTTGTGTTGCCATAAGTTAGTCTTTCTCCGTTGGTGCGCTGGGCTAATGCTAATGCTAATAATGCTAATGCCAGCAAATACAATGGCGGCCGAGGTTTACGGGAACGTGGTTTGCAATCCGCCCAGCCAATCAGAAATGGGAACCCTTTTCTCCCATGAAAGTACCTGCTCTCTAGCTGAAAAGGTTCTCATGAACTAAGTTCTAGTTCCGGATTTTTTTGATGTGAACGCAACATTTCAAGAACTATCGGGACTATACTGGGAAAAGTACTCCGGTGTGAAAGTGCCAGTAAATCCCAGAGCTGCCTAAAGGTTATGTTTTTTTTTATAACGCACATTTCAGACGCAAAGGCAATTCAAAGAGCTTTACATGAGCATTAACACACAAACAAATGACAACTAGACAATCCATTAAACAGAGAAAACATAGTTAAAAATCAACATTTAAAAACAGTAGATACTACCAGAAGTGCAGAGTGTGACAAAGTGTAAAAATGACCCCATGAAAAGCAGAGATAAGCTGAAATGTTTTTAGCCTCAAACGAAGAAAGAAATCCTCAAGGTTGGACACCGATGGACGAATAAAAAAATGGTCAGGATCACGTTCAACCTTTCAAACTATTTGACTAATTGAGTTGTTCAAACCTGACTGCAGGAGTATATTATTTATATAGTGTATACATGGGCGTAATTTCCACTGGGGACATGTCCCCCCCGCTTTTCAAAATCCCGTTTGTGTCCCCCCCACTTTTCAAATGTGTTTATTATTAGATTAGAAGCCGTTTCAACAATAAGGAGAGGTAGAGTCCTCTCCTGTCGGACTGAGAGCCTGAGATAACGTCAGTTTAGGTGAGGTAAAGGACTGAGTGATTTAACTTCAATTTAAAGAAATAAATCTTCCCGGGGGTGCATGCCCCCGGACCCCCCTCGAGGATGTGAAGTCCACCCACAAATAAAACAGGTTCACATGGAAAGGATACTAGATAAGTTTGCACACTCATTAATACACTACACATTTGTCTTGGATTTTTTAACGCTATAGTCCCTAATATATTTATAGAAAGGCAGGAAATGGAATTAAATCGAGAAAATGTTTCATTGCGGAGGACCCCCTGTTTTGTGTCCCCCCCACTTCTCAAACCAAAGTTACACCCTTGAGTGTATACAATGCGTAAAATCCCCATCCCTGTACAGTTTAGTGTGCAGTTTAACTGGACCTTTAAGTAACACTGGCTGGCATCGCGCTCTGCAACAGAGAACTCCAGAGGCTTGTAGAAAGCATGGTAGACCTGCAGACAGAAAAACAGAACAAACATCATATTAACAGTAGAAATAGTATAGATTGTGTAATTGTGGTCTTTACATCTCCAACCAAAACACAACCAATTTAGGAACCACTTAATAGCTTATCGTGTCTTATATAGATCAAGTCCTTGGGCAAGACACTTTACCCGCATTTGCTCCTGTGGGGAATGTCCGCAGTAATGACTCTTACATGTCTAATATGTGTAATGTGTACTTGTAAAGCGCTTTGAGCACCTGTAAAAGCGCTCTAATAAAAAATGTAATGCATTATTATTATTATTAAGTATTACATACATCTAAGATTAGGTAGTAGTTTTGGCCATCTAGAAAAAGTCCTAGGCTCCTCCAAACAATGTAACATACCAGTTTCTAAGGACAAACGTAAACTGCGCAAGAGAAATAGAAATAAGATATTGCCAAAGAATGAAATAAGTAATAAGTAAAATGCAGAAATAAGTCTACATACATTTTAAATAGAGGAACAGATCAAAACAGAATATGGAATGGAATGCTGTACAGTGGAATAAAATACTGCATATTGTTATAACATTAAAATATCTCCACTGTAAACAGATGTATGTGTTCTTAATATGAGGGAATCATCAGTGCATTGTATTTCTGAAGAACTCTCTCTCTCACACTGCAGTTGAAAGGCCTTATGAACACTTATACGATAATACTTGAATGGTCAGATGGTCAGGATCTTTAACATAACAGCACGATCACTGAGAGAAAACATTTCCAAAGACCCTTTAGCGTGCATTTGATTCAGCTCTGTCTTATGAACACGTATCCAAACCACTGTATCAGAATGAGAGCATCAATGCTTGCTGGTGACGGTGATTGATTCCTAACCCCTCGCTGAAGACGAGTGTATGAGGTGTGTGTTTTATTCTGTGTGAGGTGTGTTTAATTCTCCGCGTGGACGTGCCGACACAAGTTGCGAGGGCCGTGCAGCTGTCGGGGGCCGGTGCTGCGGCTCCTCCTCAGATCTTAGCTCCTGTCATCGCCCCACACACACCTCCATCAGGCCTCCTGCTCGCCTGCCACTCACAGCCCAAACCGTTTATCCTCGGCCTCCTGCAGGTGTTGGCGAGCATCTGGCACAGCGCTCACGTACACAAGCTCCTGAAGTACGGAGCTGCTCGCTGTGGCCTTTGTGTGTGTCAATGTTTGTTTGGTGGTTATGGGACATTGTGTTTTGATGCAGGTTGTGGCCACTAACACTGGCTTTGTAAATATATTTGTGGATGTGTGGCATGCATCCGATTAGTAAAAGGTCTAAACACATGATTTAATAAAGTAAAAGTCACACTTATGGATCAATGCTCAGCAGTTCTGTGTTATCATATAGGAAGTGGGTCCTTTCTTAATAGACATATTTCATTCTACAGATTAGTAGATTCAACGTCACAATAAGTAAATTGAGGGCCTTAAAGTAGATACATAGTACCCTTTAACACATATTTTTAAATACAATTAAAATGTTCCACCAATCACTTATGTTGACTTTATAATATTAACCAATTAAAAAAAAGACAAAAAAAAACACATATCCCGTCTCAACAACTATGAAAATATTTTTGTTTAAAGGTCCCATGTCATGCTTTTCCGGTTATTGTTAGTGGAGCCTCGCAGCGGCGAAACTGTGGCGCGCTTACACTGTAGGTGCGCCGCGTTTGGGGGTGCGGGGGGGGGGGGGGTGCGGGTGCTAGTGGAGCCTCGCAGATGGGGGTGCCGCGTCCATTAGCGATGACTCGCTGTCTCGCAGACCCCACGCAGCAAGCAGGAAATGAACCCAGCTCACACTGTCCGCTCCTCGCAGCAGTGAGCCCCGCAACGTCCCGCCAACACGGCACCCAGACCCCACGCAGCATTCTCATCTGTTTGTCATTACTGGTGTCATTTCCTGGTTGCTAACTAACGCCATTGTAACATAAACACTGATGTTCCGCTGTAATGGTGGTGGACTCATCAGAACAGAGTGGGCGAGCTGACCAATCAGAGCACAGTGGGCTCACAGGGTGGGGGGGGGGCAGGAGCTCCAACAAGCCGTTTAGGACAGAGAGTGAATACACATGCTATACAGAGATGCTGTATGAGAAACCAATGTGAGTTTGGAAAATTGCACAATGTAAAGCTATTCTAGTAGACCTCAACAATGGAATTATGATCAGTGGAAATGGCCATGACATGGGACCTTTAATGTTTAAAAGAATTTCAACAAATTGTGGAAAATTATTAAAAGATACTACATGCAATATGGGCTTTTCTGGTGTGTAATTAAAATGTAATTGCTTTTATTACTATATCTTCTATATAGTAGTTACAGTTGGAGTTCATTCATGTAAATAAGTCAGAAGAAACTACCAGCATAAATCACATTTCTCTATTGCGTTTGAACTTGAAGTGTGGACATATTAAAGGATTTCATTCAAAACGCTACTAATTAATCCTGGAAGCACTCACAGTGGGAAATATACATTTCACAGCTGTATTTTACCGACACATCTATCTCACCTCGATGCCGTCTTTCCCATGCCTCTCCTCAGCCTCTTCCTCCGAGAGACCCACACAGCCGTACTCCAGGGGGGTGAACACTGTGGTGGCCACCTGACACACACACGAACACACACATCACAGATAACATCAAGATACAGCTGAAACAATACAGCAATTAATTTATTTCTTTTTTGACAGAAAATGTAATAATATGATAATAAAATGGTTTTTTTCAGTCACTTTTCACGTCATGAAGATATGAATACGTTTTCTTTGTATTCCAATATTATAGAAGCAGCTAAAACATTTCTTCTGGAAACAATATAGTTCAAACCTATTATCTTGACATCAAAACGATATCAATATCATTTGAGGGTCAGTCTTTAAAGAGGATGTCACGGAGGAAGGACATTTTGGAAAATGTTGACATGTTTATGTGATGACTCATCCTGAATAGAGGCTGGAGGTGTGGATACATCAGAGACTATTTAAAGCCGCAAATAGCTAGTAATTGGCATTCAATTAAGCACAAAATAATAGGCTCACAAAGCCACAAAGATACAAGCTTCGGAAAGATGGAAGGAAATTGTCAGTCTGAGTGTGTGTGTGTGTGTGTGTGTGTGTGTGTGTGTGTGTGTGTGTGTGTGTATGTGTGCTTCTTACATTGTCGTAGTTCATGAGTTCCGTGCCGTGACCGGCCAGTCTGCGGGCGAGAAGCTTTCCCGCTTTAACGGCTGTCGGGGTCAATTCAGGACGACCCTAAGAAAAGACACAAATCAATATACTTTAATTTATTTTGACCACAACCCATGAGATCTGGGTTTTGTTCTGTCAAATGTGTTTACCTTTCTTTAACTAACTGAAAACCATTTGGTCATCTGGTTTTATCTCAAACATTTCTGACAACACAACATAACAGTAGAACTCATTGCTAACACGGCAACGAGAGTCACCAACTGACATAAGTGCTTACATTTAAACCATCTAGTACTTAAAACAAATATCTGGCCTTTAATTTTCTGGATGTCAGCCAAAACACACACACCACACACACACACACACACACACACACACACACACACACACACACACACACACACACACACACACACACACACACACACACACAACACACACACACACACACACACACACCACACACACACACACACACACACACACACACACACACACCACACACACACACACACACACACACACACACACACACACCACACACACACACAACACACACACACACAACACACACACACACACACACACACACACACACACACACACACACACACACACACACACACACACACACACACACACACACACACTATTGAATGGTGCAGGAAACAGTGGGGCTGCAGGGTAATTCTACAGGCATGACTTAAAGCTGTTAAATTGCCACCCCACATCCTGTTGTCCAAAACATCCTGCGCTCCTCTGCCTGAGTGTGAGATCTGGTATTCCAGTAACTGTCATTCGTCATCGTAATGCATTTCTTGGCACTCTTCTTTGAGCGGACAAAAATAACAAACCGGCGCGGACAAAGTGAGATATCAAACCCGCTGCTTAAAAAAAAAAAAAAAAGGAATACAAAAAAAAGCTTCCCCACTGCTGTGAAAAAGTTGATAGACATTTTGGGGTGAAGGAGCACAACTGATCAAAGGGAGCTGTCAATCAAAAAGTGTGCGTGTCATGAGGCCTGGGAGGTAGGAAGGAAGCTCACAGCTGGTCGTGGTGAAAAAACAACATTTCATGCAGCAGGTATAACTAGTATTAACATGGCTGGTTCGGCTCTGAGCACACAGTGGTACTGCCAAGAAACACATGACAGCAGCCTAAAAAAGCTTCACTGAAAATTGTCTACTAACAAGTACTAGCTGGTGGTTAATGTGTCTTATGTGTGCGCAACATTAAAAGTGTCATGTAAAAAAATATCTCTATGTTATCACCTTGATCAACAGGGTTCCAGTTAAGTTTTCCTAAATGGAAATGAGACTTTTGAAATGGCATTTGAAATTAAATGTAGTACCAATTGTTACGTACAGTAATATGTTTTTGCTATACTGCATTCGAAAGGCATAACGTAAATCCAAATAAATAACAAATAGATGGATTGAATAATTTTGAGATTCCTAAAATCCTAATGTCTGAGCCTTTTTATGACTTTTGAAACATCGATTCCAGAAAATTTTAAACCAACTAAGACTTTATTTTCAGATTTACTAATTCAATACCGTTTAAGACTTTGTAAGGATTCCACAAGAACTCTCCAACATTCATGGTTTTCTTTAAATCTAAAGTGTATCCTGACATACTACACACCTTTATGTAACTAATTTTAAGAACCAGGTGTTTGTGATAGCAAACAGATTTGAAGAAAATGGGAAGCTTATTTTACAGGAAGCGTGAAAATAGGCTAAACTTGGTCATATTGGTGGTTATTTACTCTGTTTTTGAGTATGAGTTGTAGAAGAAAGTGTGTGTACCACCTATTACATCCTTGACTCAATGTTCAACAAAATCTACCAACTACAGTTTATTCGTTTGACTTCATAACATACACATTTCAGCATTCTCAGACATCATACACAATGTCTACTGAGCTGATGGGTGTTAGCTTGAATCCAAAATTCCTCACATAGGTAGACCAGGTGCTCAACAATGACAAGTATTTACAGAGAGTGTGAGGGATGTGGACATAACGTTTAAACTAATAATAACTAATAATTATGTGGAGTGTTTTCCAGGGCTGTTCCTGCTGTCAGTGTGGAGACTGTTGACATCACATACCTCCCCGATGTCACCGAAAGCGAAGATGTTTGGCACCGAGGTGGATTCATCAGCACCCACGATGATTTTCCCCGACTCCTTTTTGAGTTGGACGCCCAGCTTGTCCAGACCTAGAGCTTTGGTTTCAGGGGCTCTGCCTGAGGTCAAAGAAAGGAAACAACACAAGGAGAAGATTAGGTTATAAATTATGGAAATAGCGGTGTTGAAGAGGAGAGAGGCTATCGGCACAGTGTTCAGAAGACAGTCCCTCATTGCCAACAGAAAACTTTGTCCAAGAATTATGGAAGGCAAGGCAAGTTTATTTATATAGCACTTGTCCACCCCACGTGCTTTACAAACACTTGAAAGACCATTAAGAACAATGGCAGGTGTGGGAAATACCGTCCTTAAAAGAAACAGATAATAAAATATAATAAAACTACATCAAAATAAAGTAAAGAAGGAAAACGAAATAATAACGAAAGAAAAAAGAAAGAAATGTAAAAGAAAGTAAAAGAAAGAAAGAAAGGAAAATAAATAAAGAGTAAAATAAAATAAATAAAAGATAAAGTAAAGAAATTAAAAATAAAGTAAAATAAAGAAAATAAGTAAAAGAAATAAAATAAATAAACTGAATAATACAATAAATAAAAGAAAGAAATAAGCATGAAATAAAACTAAATAAAATGAAATAATAAAATAAATAAATACAATAAAATAAATAAATACATAAAATAAATAAAATAATAATAAGATAAATTAAAATAAATAAAATGAAATAAATAAATAAAATAAATAAAATAAATAAAATAAATAAATAATTTTAAAATAAAGTAAATACAATAAATAAATAAAATAAATAAAATAAATAAAATAAATAATAAATAAATAAAAATAAATAAATAATAAAATAAATAAAATAAATAAAATAAATAAAATAAATAAAATAAATAAAAATAAACAGTCATGGAAGTCATCAAAAGCCACCATTTTGTTAAACTCTGCAATGAATCTCCCAAACTCTCCATTCAGAAACCACTAAACAATAAATAATTGACTCTCGAATGGACTGTTCTTATATAATGAGAATTCTTTCCAACTTTTGCTGAAACAAAAAGATGAACTGCCATCAAGTCTGATCATCAATTCATTGATCGTGTTCTCCTTTTCACGACAAGAGTCTTTGGTCATGTTTAGCAAAAAAAATTCCCTAGCTTCATACTGTGAAAATGCTAACATTGGTTTAAAGTGCACCTATCATGCCTATTTGTAGGCAGTTAGTAGCATAGTCTCTAGATTATTAGAAATATATAAAAAATGTCAATTAAGTGTTTTGCTCAAAATACCAAACAGATCACCCATTCTAGCCACGCCTCATATCCCTCTATTTTACTTCCTGTTTCAAAAGTGCTGATTTGGGAATAAAGCTTTAAAAAAATAAAAAATGTGATACAAAAAAAAAAAAGGAGGGGTCTGAGCTCATGCGAGACCCGGCAGCTACTGTCTAAACTAAATACTGCCGTGATGAAACGCCATATCATGGATTATCAAGGATTGTTTCTGAAACAGTATGGAGCTCAAAGGCTTTCTCTCTTGCCGGTTATACCACAAGGTGAGTTCCTTTTTACTTCCTGCTTCTTCACACACATGCTCTCCAGTACAGGTTAGCTCTGAGTGTTAGCGATGCTAATGTAAACACCGACCATATTACGTCCAAAACAGTCGGGCATTGTTTCTGATAGCAACATTTCTGATGGTGCCGTGCCGTGGGTGTAAAGCCAGCCTACATTTCAGATATTACGTCATATATCGGACGCAAATCTGGATCAGCTCCGTTGTTCCCCTGTTTTTAGAGATTTGGGTACGGAGGAAAAGAGAGAGGGTTTTATTTTCTGATGCTGCATGAGTTCCCCGACGCACCGGGGACACATATTTATGTATAAAAGACATCAAAAAGTGCATTTTGCATGATAGGTCCCCTTTGGTTAAATAGTACATAACTGTGCTGAGGACGATTGGTCATAACGCAAACCATTGGACACACTTGACCTGATGATGGTGTTAGATGAAAAGTCACTTAATTCATACAAAATGTATCCTCTGGAGACCTTCAAACTCCCACACTCTCCCTTCAAGAACAACCAAACAATAAATAATTGACTCTCAATGGACTGTCTTGTATGGTGAGAATTTATTTCAACCTGACAATAAAACTAGGACAATAAACTTTTGCTGAAACCAAAAGATTAACTGCCATCAAGAAGTTGTTCAGTTTTTTAAAAGCAGATTATGAGTCCACAGTCATGATTAGAATGACAAAAAAAACGATGGTCACTAGCTGAGGTTATACTGTTGGGATGCTAACATTGGCTAGTCAGCAAAAAGACTGATGGAAATCTCAGTAGTTTCCCAGGTTCTTGGTCATCAACCAAAGTGTTGGACCTGATGGTGGTGCTAGATGAAAAGTCAGAGGATCACTCAATCCATTACAATGCGTCCTCTGGAGACCTTGAATATCTATAGCACATTTCACTGCAATATATCTAACAGTTGTCAAGATATTGAACTCAAAACCTAAACGCGCTGGTAAGGCTAGAGAAAAAGAAAGCAGACCACCAAAGTCATAGGGATCTATCAATGTCTGTAGGAAATCAATCCAGTACTTATTGAGATATTTCAGTCTGAACCAAAGTGGTGGACTGACATTCCTATTCCTAGTGTGGGTACAAATGCCATGTGCTGGCACCAGCCTTAAGAAATTGAGGATTTACAGCTTTTCTACATTTCATACGACTGTACATTTAATATCTCCTAGCTGAAATCAAATCCTAAAACACAAGTTCCTTTCATGGCCGTAGAATAGGGGTGTAACGGTATCCGTATCCATCCCGTACCGTTACGGTTCGGCACATGCAGTCACACGACGAATACGCCTTTTTTTTTTACAAGTGGGAAAAAAGTCTGTCATTCAGGGCAGTATTACACTATATATAATCCAGGGGGCGGTATTGCGCCTAAAAGCTGTTTGCCAGCCGCCCTTAAATAAAAAATGAAGAAGAAAACACAACAAAAAAAAACAAAATACAAGAAGAAGAAAAGTTAGTATGACGATTTCAGATAACACACAGGAGCTAGAACCCACCTGCTTCTTTTAAATCAGCTGTGTGGGAACATTTCGGGTTCCCTGTGGACTACAACAATGATGAAGTGTGCGAGTGGTGGATCGGACGAGGACGGTGTGTCGGCGTTGTTCGACAGCGGTGCGGTATGCTAATGGCACACGCCAAACATGTTAAATCATATCAGAAGGCATCACCCAGATTTGCCAATCACCGGAGCCCGGCGAAAGACAAGTTCAACAGCTGATCCCCTGCTGTTTTTAAGAAGCCAATCGACATGAAAGCCGTGAGACCAAAATAAATAACGGACGCTTTTGGCATATGTTTTTCAACGACTATGCGCTCTTGAAACACTTTCTTATTATTTATGATGTAATATTTTCAAGACATTCTTTTTAGTTTTACAGCTTGATGAAACGTTTTTGTTTGACATCAGCCATTATAGCTAATATGGCCATCTGAGTGGTACCGTTTGTGGTTTGTTTTTTACATTACATTGCATTTAGCTGACGCTTTTATCCAAAGCGACTTACAATAAGTACATTCGACCAGGAAGACACAACCTTGAAGAAAACAGAATCATATAAGTACATCAGGTTTCATAGAGCCAAACATTTCAAGTGCTACTCAACTGGCTTTAGGAAAGCCAGTCCTTTATTAGTATATAAGTGCTTTGTTAATTGTTCTATCGCTCGAAGTGGAGTCGAAAGAGATGAGTTTTCAGTCTGCGCCGGAATATGTGCAAGCTATCTGCGGTCCTGATGTCAATGGGGAGCTCATTCCACCATCTTGGAGCCAGGATAGCAAACCCACGTGTTTTTGCTGATGGGAACTTGGGTCCCCCTCGCAGCAGCGAGTCGTTTGGCTGATGCAGAGCGTAGTGCACGCGCTGGGGTGTACGGTTTAACCATGTCCTGGATGTACGAAGGGCCAGATCCATTCGCAGCATGGTAAGCAAGTACCAGTGTCTTGAAGTGGATTCTAGCAGTTACCGGAAGCCAGTGAAGGGAGCGGAGGAGCGGAGTGGTGTGGGAAAATTTAGGAAGGTTGAAGACCAGACGAGCCGCTGCATTCTGGATGAGCTGCAGAGGTCGGATGGCACATGCAGGTAGACCAGCCAGGAGGGAGTTGCAGTAGTCTAGGCGTGAGATGACGAGAGCCTGGACCAGAACCTGCGTCGCTTTCTGTGTCAGCTGGGGACGTATCTTCCTGATGTTGTAAAGCGTGTATCTGCAGCAACGGGTTGTAGCAGCGATGTTTGCAGTGAAGGACAGGTTGTTATCTAGGGTCACACCCAGATTCCTTGCAGTCTGAGTCGGGGAAACAACTGAGGTGCCGATGTTGATTGTTAGGTCAAGAGTGGGACAATCTTTTCCCGGAAGGAAGAGCAGCTCAGTCTAGTCAAGGTTGAGCTTGAGGTGATGAGCAGACATCCACTGAGAGATGTCAGCTAGACAAGCAGAGATGCGTGCGACGACCTGGGTCTCTGAGCGGGGAAAGGACAGAATTAATTGGGTGTCGTCAGCGTAGCAGTGGTAAGAAAAACCATGCGGGCTAATGACTGATCCGAGTGAGTTTGTGTACAGGGAGAAGAGGAGGGGACCAAGAACAGAGCCCTGAGGGACCCCAGTTTTTAACTGTTTAATACAGTTAATTATTCAAAATGTCAGAGTTCCTTATTTTTAAACTGAAACTTGCACTACTGTTCAAAAATAAATAACAACAAACGTGGAATTATGCATTTGGGACTTTTTTTTGCTTTTTCTTGTTGTACTGAACCCGTACCGAACCGTGACCCCCAAACCGAGGTACGAACCGAACCGTGACTTCTGTGAACCATTACATTACATTACATTGCATTTAGCTGACGCTTTTATCCAAAGCGACTTACAATAAGTGCGTTCGTCCAACAAAATACAACTTGAAGAAAACAGAATCATATAAGTACATCAGGTTTCATAGAGCAAAAACATTTCAAGTGCTACTCAACTGGCTTTAGAAAAGCCAGTCCTTTATTAGTATAAAAGTGCTTCGTTAATAGTTCTATCGCTCGAAGTGGAGTCGAAAGAGATGAGTTTTCAGTTTGCGCCGGAAGATGTGCAAGCTATCTGCCGTCCTGATGTCAATGGGGAGCTCATTCCACCATCCTGGAGCCAGGACAGCAAACCCACGTGTTTTTGCTGATGGGAACTTGGGTCCCCCTCGCAGCGAGGGCGCAGCGAGTCGTTTGGCTGATGCAGACCGTAGTGCACGCGCTGGGGTGTACGGTTTAACCATGTCCTGGATGTACGAAGGGCCAGATCCATTCGCAGCATGGTAAGCAAGTACCAGTGTCTTGAAGTGGATTCTAGCAATTACCGGAAGCCATTACACCCCTACCGTAGAATTAAAAAAAAAAAATGCAGAAAATAGACACCGCTGATTCAGAATTCCTAAATCAAAAATCAGAATCAGGTTTATCACCAGGTAGGTTGACACGTACGAGGAATTTGACTTGGTGTCGTGGTGCATACATACAAGTAAAACAAAAATAAAAAAACACAGATAGCGAACTATTTTAAAAACACTATAATAGTAGAGGACCTGTGGTTCTAGGAAGTTGGGATTACTTTGTGGGATACCTGATCGCTAACTAGTAGCGTGACTGTAGGACTCTCACAAAAGGGCCTTCGTACAATTATTCTAATCAAGCATCATTTGTTGTTATTGTTTTATTTTATGATCGCTGTCGTGTCTGATTGGTAATCTCACACCTCTGTATTTTCCCCTTAACCAGGAACACTTAACTAACATGTTTTGCAGCTTGACCTTCCTCTTTCTGTATGCTGTACCGTGTGAGCTATGTACCATGTATGTTCATAAATAAAAACGTTAGTAACAAAACAAAAAAGAACACTATAATAACATTAAAAATAAGAAAAATTAACAACATCTGGCCAGCTGAGCAGGAAGTGATGAGCAGCTGGGCGTCGGTTCCCATCGGCCCCCCGGGACACCCAAAGGTGTGACTCCTGACACTTCCTGGGGGACGGGTGACTGATGCTGTCGACACCGAGTCTCTATGGTGACGGGGCATGGACCACTCACCCCCCCCACCCCCTCGTCTCCATAGCTCCACACAACCAGGCTGGGTAGCATAATAAACACCCGGCTCTGAGCTACCCATGTAGATGCTATCGGACAGCAAAAATAACAAACCCCCGAGACCCTTTTCCTGGCTGGAGCCGAAGAACAACGCCCCCCCCTCCCCCTCCCCCCTTTTTAAACCAGGGGGGGGTTCAGGGACCTGCAGAGCTCCACAGCATGGGTGGCTGAGAGAGAGGGGAAGTGAGGCATTCATGACCAATTCCCCAAAGAGAGACCTCTAAATATTTTTCTTCTCCTAAACGTCCACAACTCTGGAACGCACTGCATATACAATGTCATTCTCTCACTGGCACAATAATAGAGGATTAAAGTGGAATTTAGCTATTTGGATTTAGAAATGGAATTGTTGTCCGGTACTTTTGTTTCAATTATATATATATATTAAAAAAACAGGAATATATTCAGAATACCCCCTTTGATTAAATAAGAGTGGTTAGGGATACATTCATTACCTTTACAAGTATAAATACAATTGCTGTTATCACATAAAATACATCTTCATACCTTATGTGAATATAAAATAGGGTGTTTTTATTTCATCATTATTCATTTATACATTATTATAAGTTATATATCTGTTTATATATATTTTTTCAGTTATAAAATAAACAGACATTGCTCCAGATAACAGAACATACAACAAAACATGTAACAACAAACAACTAAACAAAACATAACGGGGGGGGGGGATGCAAGGATGACTTCCTAACGGCCCGTCCACACGGCGGCGTGCGTTGAAGCTTCACCGCTTCTGCCCATTCACTTTGAATGGGGAACGTCACGCTTTGCCGAACTGCATTGTGGGAGCGTTGCTTCGCTTTGCTCGCTTCAAAAGTTGAGCAATGTTCAACTTTTGAAGCTTCGACGGAAGCGTTAGCCAATCGAATCATATGCCAGTACAAGCTCTAGCCAATCAAACCGCGTGCTTGTGTGTCCGGGGCGGGAGATTCATGTGATTGGTTGTTGGTCGAGTTTCAGACAAGCTCACCGGCAAGCTTCAACGCACGCCGCCGTGTGGACGCTGCGTAAGACAGCTGATTGTGACATACACAGGACATTACATACATTATACATTACACAGGAGATGCCATATTGACAGGGTCAGATAGGAGAGCTTTATCTGTTAATATAGCATTATACTTTCTGCTGCTGAGGGCCAAGAGATGTAGGATTGAGCTCCAGGATACATTTACTAAGTAAATCTTTTATTTATAGGGTCAAAAATTAAACTCATTAATGAAGTCTTAAAACTGCATATGAAGGATTTATACATGTGTTTTGATGTCAGTAAATACTTTACTACACATGTTAGGTGTGTTTGTGTGTGTAATTATTACTTGTGAACAAAATATCCTCATGTTTATTATACTGTGTTATCAATTATGGATACATTAGTTACATCATAAGATATATTAACTCATGACGAATACAATATAGTGTATTGTAAACCATGCATGTGTTTTTATCTACCTCGCTGAACTAAAAGGCTTTTCATTAAATGGAGTTTGTGTCTCAAAAAGTTCTACATTCTGTTGAGGCTTTACCTCCCTGACTGAAACATAAAATACTTTATTTTCTCCTTTGATCATTTTGAATTAAAGCATCAGTTACTGGCAAAATATCCCTATCAGCGAATCAGAGTGTTAGGTATAGGCTTTCTCCTTAAATCCGGCCTTCCTGTCTGCAGCTCCACTCTCTGCTGTACTGTAGCACCGACCACAGATCCATTGTGAGGCGAGGACACAACAACAGTGAGCTGACTGATAAGAGACTGGGCTGGAGCACACACACACACACACACACACACACACACACACACACACACACACACACACACACACACACACACACCACACACACACACACACACACACACACACACACACACACACACACACACACACACACACACACACACACACACACACACACACACACCACACACCACACACACACACACACACACACACACACACACACACACACACACACACACACACACACACACACACACACACACACACACACACACACACACACACACACACACACACACACACACACACACACACACACACACACACACACACACACACACACACACACACAGCTGTTGTGACATTTAGAGGAAGCTTCTAGACGGCTAGGCTAATTAGCCACAACAACCGTCCATAAGTTGAAATGAGAGCTTATCTGATCAATCAAATGAACAAAGACAAAAGGAGAGAAATGTGAGGGAGGTGTTTCTTCGGGGAATAGATTGTACATGGTGCCAAAAAATGATTACGTGTTCTATTTCAGGCCAAAAAAGATTTTAAGATTAAAAGAGCTTACTAGCTGTAGAAAAAAACTTGTAGCGTCTGTGCTTAATAAAGCGTGTCTGGAAAAGAAAATTGGAAATGTCAAACAAACTCATTGCAGAACATTTGTTCTATGAATAGTTTGGTGTGTTTTAGTAACACCTCAGACCAATCCTGTAGTATTTTTGACTTTGACTTTTTATTTAAATTATCTAGAATATTTTATTCATATTTTTTTTGTATTGATAATTCTCTTTTCCACTTGTTAAAGTTGTTTAAGTTATGTCTGAACACAATTCTACTTCTGTAACAAAATAACTTCCCACATTGGGATCAATAAAGTATCTATCAATCTAGAAATGGGAGGTGTCACCACCTTGTAACTTCTGATGTAATTCTACTAAGTTTTTGTGATGTTATCCTACAAAAAAGACAATTTTAAATGTTTGATTATTTAAAGGGGACCTATCATGCAAAATGCACTTTGTGATGTCTTTTATACATACATATGTGTCCCCGGTGCGTCGGGGAACTCACGCAGCGTCAGAAAATAAAACCCTCTCTCTTTTCCTCCGTAGCCAAATCTTTTAAAAACGGGGCTACAACGAGCGGATACAGATTTGATGCCGTTATGACGTCAAATCGGCAGCGGACCCACAGAAAGTTGCTATCAGAAACAATGCCTGACATGTTTTGGACGTAATCTCGTCTTTGTTTACATTAGCAAGCCTCGCTAACACTCAGAGCTAACCTGTACTGGAGAGAGCATGTGTTTAAAAAGCAAGAAATAAAGAAAGGAACTCACCTTGTGATAAACCCGCAAGAGAAAAAGCATTTGAGCTCCATACTGTTTCAGAAATAATCCTTGATGTGGTTTAGAACAGGATGGGGTTTTATCACAGCAGAATTTAACTTTATCTCCGCTAGAATTCTGATCAGGCATTAGCTCCGCCTCCTCTTCTTTTCTTTTTTTCAAGCTAAGGACCCAAGATCCGCGTTTCTCTAACAGGGCTGCAAAAGAGGGGTTTGAGCAGTATGAGGCATGGCTACAACGGGTGATCTGTTTGGTATTTTAAGCACTGACATGTTTTATATAGGTATGGCCCTACAATATATTTTTCCAATATAGCATAATAGGTCCTCTTTAATAAAATACATTTCTAAGTGTTTCCAAGCGGGTGGGGCTCAATTGGAAAAAGGAATGTGCCTCCTCATACTAATCAATCAATCACGAATCTCCAGCTCCATTTAGATTCAAATGTGAATACAGTTGTAGAGCTGTGTGCTTATGTTGTCACTCCTTTTCTATCTAATCTGATCAAATCACACCTTTACAGTTCTTGAAGCAGATTATCTTAATTTTTGACTGTCAAACTCTTTCATACATGTATGAATAAATATAAGTTTAAGATGTCTTTGTTTCAAACCTTAACTGACTGTTGCTTGTTCAAGATTAAGGTTAAATGTACAGATGTTGATTGTTATATTGGACATTACAAGTGTATGGCTTTATGCCAAGACATTTGAACTCAGAAATGTATGAAAGCTCAAAATGAAAAAGGGACAATGCTTTAAAAATAAAACCAAAAACGTATTTTTAACTATTTTCTCTAGCTAACACTTTTTATGTAGCTTAACTTTATTGTGTTTACTTGATATTATTGTTTACCCATTATGCACAAACACCTATGCTATGCCACGATACCACAAATAGGTATAATATTTATTTTAGAGGATCAGTTCAACGAGTTTTAAATCCTGACAATGCTACAGATAATGTGTGCTGATATATAAGAACTTGCCGTAACCATCAAAATCTCTAATACAGGAATAACAACGTCTGTTTTCTGTCACTTCAAATGTAATTTCCAAACAAAACACAGGAGATCGACACCCAGTGATGTCATCAGTAACTTGTAAAACGCAGACAGACAAATGTCTTTTAAAGAAAAAAGGAAATGTGAAAATCGAATGACATCCTTCAGTACTGTAGAGCGCAGAGAGGAGGAAGACTAATGCGTCCACTGTCCGCATGCAGACAGGAAGTGTGGAAATGTTGTGTTTCCTGCCGTGTTTCTGCTGGCACACCTGGCCAGGGGAGCGGCCCTGAGGCCAGGAAGGAGCAGGGGAAAGGTGGAGGGAGGCAGGGCGCTCAAGAAGGATGTTTCAAGAGGAGGAGAGGGAGAGCATGGGAAATGCATAAAGCAGGATTGGGAAATATGGCAGTAAAAACTGGAAAGGGAGATGGGTTGATGACATGTGACGCTTGTCTGAAAATACTGAATGTTCTCTTTCAATATCAGAGTAGCACATGGTAACAAAGGCCCTACGCAGCTGCAGCTGTGTACGTAACCGGATGCGTCAGGACTGTTTTAGGCATATGATAGCTATGTGATTAACATGATGATTCAGCCTCTATGGAGACAGACATATGACAAGCATGCTCATTTCTGACGTGGAGCTAATCTGAAGTAAACATTGAATACAGCTTTGAACCGGTATTCTGCATCTTGTGACTGTAACACTCTCTTGTATATCAGCATGTCAAGAGGCGCTTTCACACCGGAGTACTTTTCCCGTTTAGTTCCGATAGTTCCTGGAATTTTGCGTTCACACCAAAAAGAGAATTTAGTTCAGAGAACTTTTACCCCCATTGTTAGTGCCTGCTAGAGAGGTGGGACTATCCTGGGGAGAAAAGTACCAATTTCTGATTGGCTGGGCAAATTGCAAACCACGCCCCGTAAAACTCTGAAAAGTTTTTTGAAGCCGCCATTGTATTTGCTGGCATTAGCATTATTAGCATTAGCCCCACGCACCAACGGAGAGAGACTAACTTATGGCAACACAAAAAAAACATGGGAGCGGTGGAGATGAGGAGGTGTCGGCGTTCTGGCGATTTACTCGGAAGGCTTCAGTAGAAGCAGCTGGGAGTCCAACTCCCCAACTCCGGGACTTCGGGTGGCAGTATACGCCGTGAAGTGGTTTGCGGCCTGCCAGTAATCCCAAAGCAGAAGAAGAAGAAGTGACGTCAGCGGCTTCATTTGCGTAATCTTCCCTCAGATAATTTATTCCGGTGTGAACGCGATCGGCTCTCTGGGGGTACTAAGTGCTGGGAACTAAATACGGCAAAGTACTTGGTGTGAAATCGGCTAAGGACAATATTCGGGGAACTATGTGTCCCATGCAGCTCTGTATGTGATGACTACTTCCATTCTTGCAAGGATAATAGATACATGTTTCCTGATATTGAAGCTCAAGCCGGTGACGAGTGGTATTTTTTTCCTAACAGATTCTGTATCAGTTTAAAACATGGAGATGGAGGCAGCTCAGGCACATGAACGGTGACCGTGCCTTTCAGGTGGAACTCTCTCCCTATCCGCTCTGCAGTCTCTGTAGAAGCTTTTAAAAAACGACTGAAGACCTATCTTTTTACATTGGCTTTTATTTCTACTTGTGTGATGTGTTCTGTTATTACGTTTGTTCCTTTCAGGACTCCACGTGGTCTGTGTTTTGTTTTTATGTTGACCGTACATTTCTGCCTCGTGGTTATTGTATTCATGTTTCTGTGGTCTCATTTTAACTTTTGTTCCTACTTGTGAAGCACTTTGTGAAATGTGTATTGTTATTGTTATTATGTACAGGCTAGTAAAAAGTCAAAGAGCAGATTGCATCATTTGAAAAAAAGAAGTGAGAATAATACAAATACATCCTCGGACACAAAATCAGACAAAGACCTTGAACGTGCACCCAGTGAGGCCAGGAAGGAGCAGGGGAAAGGTGGAGGGAGGCAGGGTCTGAAAGAAGGATGTAGCAGGCAGCGGTGATACTGTCCCCGGTCCCCTCTGGCCTTTAATAACTCCACAGGGGCCCGAGACCCCGCCTGGCCCCTAGTGTAAGGTCACAGTAAAGGGAAGTGGCCTTGGTCTCATAACTCCTGCTCGCTTACATCAAAGAGCAGGAGTTACTGCTTCTCTCTGACTGTATGGGAACAAAAGGGGGCTCGAATACACTGATATAAGGGTATTTGTGTATGAGTTATGACTTAATTTGCGACAGTTTTGAATTTAAAGTTGTGGTGATTAAACTGATGATACTATGGGACAAACTAATAATGATTCATAATAATACATATATTAATAATGGCTGCATTTTATATATTTTTTATGTTAATGATTATCCCCCGTAATATTATCATTATATTTGAATTTCATTTTTTATTAATTATTATTTTGGTAGATTTTTTTTTTGTAATTCTTAATGACCTTTTTTTATTCATATAAAAAATGCTTTTGGATTTAGGGCTTACTTTAAGAATTCAGACTATAAGGACATGCCTCTTTATTTTGTTTAAACTACAAAGAAATGAGTCAGTGTCATGTCAGTCAAAAAGAGTTAGGTTTTGGTTGTTTGTGTGGTTCACTATTGATTGAAATCAAAACTAGTTTGCCAGGAACAAAATGTCAAGTTCTTTGTTGAGTTGCTCTAAAGATAGGAAACATCAGAGCACCTTCTGACACATGCTCTCATATCACTCTCAGCTGCACTCTCACGCTGAGACCATGTGGGAATTGAGCTACGGGAGGGAAGAACGTCATTCCTCCTGCAGGGTCACACACATCCTTGTCGCTGTCACACGCACATAGAGCAAGAGATAAAATACCCTCATCCCTCCTACCCCCCTCCCCACAACACTCAAAGTGACAGTATGTGCCCTGGAAAGGCCTTGTAGTCAGATTTTCAGAAGCACTGCACTCTCTTTAATATAGATATATACAGAGCCTGTCTCTGATTGGCTGAAACACCAAACAGATCATTGCAGCATCCCATAATCCCCTCTGTTTCAGCCCTGTTTTTAAAGTGCTGATTCTCTGTCTGTTACTTTAGATCAGGGGTGGGGAACCTTTTTCCTCTCAAGGGGCATTTCAATTTTTACAACATCCTCCGAGGGCCGTACAAATGATTCATTTGGCCTTTCTTTCATGTTGTGCAAAGAAAAAGCAACCTCTTAATCCAGATATCCATGACTCGCGCATGCACGTGCACAGTGTGGCGTGACCTTCAAAACAGAAAGATATGGACACAAGATGTGTGCAAATGTGTTTAGTTTCCTATCCATGTGGACATGATTTAAGTAGGGGGGGGGACCTAACCTCCTCTAGGGGGGTCCGGGCAGCATGCTCCCCCGGGAAGATTTTTTTTTTTTAAATGTTGCAGAGCATCAATCTGGTGCACTTTGAGAGCAACATTAGGAGATCTATGGAAACATCTCTCAACACCCATATCAAACAGAACTGTAAGCAGATTTTCTTTTTGGATATTTTACAAATCACTCCCCTTTCAAACTGTATTCTTGTTTATTAATAACAACTTTTTTTTACTGTCATATTTTATACCTGTTTATTTTATTCTCTTATTCCACGTGATGACACGTAAAGGCTCGTGTTGTGTTCAAGGACCCTGACCTTGGCCAGGAAAAACAGGCACTCGCTTGTTTAATTATTTTGCGGTCGAGATTTCTTTAATTTTTTTCTTTTTTGCGGGTGTTTATAAATTACCTCGAGGGCCGTACCAAATGGTCTCGCGGTCCGTATACGGCCCGGGGGCCGGAGGTTCCCCACCCCTGCTTTAGATGAAAATAAGGAGCCCCTCCCCACGCCCCTCTGAGAGATATTTGGTTAAAAAGAACACAATGGTGCTCTAGGAGGAGATTCAGGTGATAAGGTGGTGGTGGGGGGGGGGGGGGGGGGGGGGGGGGGGGGGGGGTTACCTTGGTTGGTGATTGGCTAATGGTTACAAAAGCCAAAAAATTATTATGACATCACAAAGTGGCCAAAATTTGATCAGCTCATTTTCAGACAGGTTTTTATAGAAATGGATCAGGACAAAAAGAGAGAGAATCTTTGTTCCTGAAACTTTCAGAGTCTCTTTACACAGAGGGGACACATGTTGATGTAGAAGAGACATGAAGAAGAGGGGACACATGTTGATGTAGAAGAGACATGAAGAAGAGGGGACATATGTTGATGTAGAAGAGACATGAAGAAGAGGGGACACATGTTGATGTAGAAGAGACATGAAGAAGAGGGGACACATGTTGATGTAGAAGAGACATGAAGAAGAGGGGACACATGGTGATGTAGAAGAGACATGAAGAAGAGGGGACACATGGTGATGTAGAAGAGACATGAAGAAGAGGGGACATATGTTGATGTAGAAGAGACATGAAGAAGAGGGGACACATGTTGATGTAGAAGAGACATGAAGAAGAGACGACACATGTTGATGTAGAAGAGACATGAAGAAGAGGGGACACATGGTGATGTAGAAGAGACATGGAAGAGTGGATTTTGCATAATAGGTGACCTCTAAAAGCTCCAGTGTCCCTAACAGAAGTTCCCTCCATTGTTACTGCTGGTGGAAAGGGAGACGGGGAAAGAGAATAAGGATGAGATAGAGGAGGATGAGGATGAGGAGGGCTGGTGGTTATGGAGGGCCGCGGGCAGGGATGGCAGTGACAGATGCAGGGTTGGTTTCCGCAGGGCTGGCACAGGCAGGAAGGCCCAGAGAGGGAGAACAAAGAGGGGGACGCGGTGACCCTGTGCCTGGGTGCATCCTGCCCCCCAACCAGAGAGCCACGCTGGGTGATTAACACTTCCCCCGGCCAGGCCCATCACTCAGGCTTTATTACTTTGTTTTGATTCCACTGCTATCTGCTGAAACCGCACTCTATTGAGGATGACAGTGAAATTGATGGTGGCAGGGAGTACTGGCACACCGCTGTTTATATTTCAGGGAGATATAGGAAACAATATGGCTGGTGTTTCACATGATATACCAGAAGAGGTATTACAAACTGGGGTTAAGGAGTCCCTTGTTGTACTCCATCAGGTCACCTTCACTACAGACGTTTACATCAGTTCAGTCGTTTGAACACCTTGTCTTGTAAACAAAAAACGTCATAATAAAAATAAATGTGCCGGATTAATTAATCACACTCAAGTATCTGTCGGATAGTCCAAATCCAGTCTCAGGTCAGAGTCATGTCTCTATTTGGTAGAGACAAGCCAAAAGGCCTAGTCTACACATGCACAGGTAAATGTTTTTGTTCATGTTGTAGTTCCCCAAATGCAGAATTTGTGATGCCTCACAGAACCATATAACTGTGTAACACTCTGAAGTTACAAGCTAAACATCTTCACCCTAGCTGGAGTTTCCCAAAAGCTCCATCTGGTGTGGATGAAAGCTCAAACCGCATGGAAAAAGCTCATTCAAGTTAAAGTCTTGAACAACAATTTTCATTAAAAGCTATGTTGGTATTGCATTGAAGAAATGCCTGACACTGTCTGTTCAATACATTTTCTTATTTGCCTGTATTTGATTGTTCTCTTAATATGTTTAGCTCCAAAACACCAAGCTAAATTCATTATAAGTGAAAACCTACTTGGCCATAAACCTCATTCTGATTGTGATTCTGAAGTCTAGTGCCAGTAAGCAACACAATGATCCTATACCACTTCAGCTTTCTCCTATAATCAAACCTGATAAACTCTTAAGCATCACATTTAAATATTTCATTCTTACATATCACCAACTGGAATCAGGCACACACACACACACTCACCAACTGCCCACAGCACAGAGTCGTAGGTGTCCTTGTGTTCGCTGCCCGTGAGGGTGTCGGTCCAGGTCACCTGCAGAGCTCCTGAGGACAGCTTGTCCACTCTCTTAGGGACACACTCCTTCACAAACTTGGTCCCATATGCTTCCATGTAGTCCGTCACTAGACCTGCCATTTGCTGCAGAAACCAGAAGAAAACATTCAATTTAAAAACCTCAGAAATCACTGTTAGGATGTAGAATATGCAGACTGTCTTCATTTACATTATTTAATGTCATATTCCGTTCTTGTACATATCCTATATTCTATTGACATGTATGTAGACTTGTTACACTACTTCTTAGTTTTTATTTTATTATATATGTTGCATTGTTGGACGAGCTCAGGTCAGAAGAATTTAATTGCCATTTCTACACTGTAGCTTATGTGCAAATGATAATAAAACCGTAGAATCGAATTTGAGGTGTTGCTGCTCTGTAGGCGGCAAAAAGCTTAGTAAAACAACTCCACTGCATTTAGACCAACAACATCCTCCATCCAAAATCTTTTTCCCGGATGTCGTCACAAACAAAAAGAGTCTTAATTCCTAAAGAGATCAACTGTGTGTGCTTTTAACCCAGTTTACAGAGTCTTTACTGAATTTCATTGCCATTCCTACACTGTAGCTTTGTGCATATGACCTTTGAATCTTGAAACTGTAGTTCAGGGAGCAATACCTGATCAAACCCCCGGAGGGCGATACTGCGGACCATCACTGTGGCGTCCAATCCAATGCCTGTGAGGAAGCCGGCACACTCCAGAGCCACATCTGAGCAACAGAAGGTTCAGGAATACTCGAAGATTGCATATATACAAAAGCACCTGATGTTAGCCTACAATAAAAAGACAGAAAGTAGCTCATAAAGAATACGAAGGCGTAAATAAAACATGATAATGGTTCAATTAGATTTGTTAATTTTTGCTTACCAAGTGGCCATAAAGTATCTCTGACTGAATGCTTTTAGTGTAAACTTCAGATTTGAGATAAAACAAGTGCTAAGGGTTATTCAGAAATACTGGTCTATTGATTACATTTTTATTAAGTTCATAACTTTACTGTTTCTCTACCGATTTTACAAGCTCTCTGGCAGACAAAGGATACAGCTAGCTCCAACCACAAGCCTGCAAAACAGATTAAGACAAGCCGTTAGCCACACAGATAATATATCATTTGTGCAGCACACTTCGGCCAAATCAAATACAGCACGTCCAAAGTTGAAAATGTTGGCTTTTAAGTTCGAGAGGTGAGGAATATTCAAATGTCATAACCTTAGAGGGAAGTGAGGACGTGTGAAGAAACAGGGGACAGTAAGAGGTGTGTGTATGTGTGTAAGGTACGTTTATTTATATCGCACATGTTCAGACACAGAGGAATTCAAAGTGCTTTACCTCATCAGTAACACTTAAGACAACAGAAAGCAACACAATAAATACACATCATGGAATAACAGATGCATAAAAGAGATACAGAATAGTTGAAAAACAACATTGTAAATACAGTAGGTGCTAAAACAAGTTAAAAGACTTCTGGGTAAGCAGCTGAAAAAAGTAGTGTTTTTAGCCTCGACTTAAAATAACTCAGCGTTAGTGAAGTGTGTGTGTGTGTGTGTGTGTGTGTGTGTGTGTGGTCCAGGTGAATCACACTTCTAATGCAGCCCTGAGATGAGCAGTGTTGAGGAGGCTAATTGCCACCGTTTAGGCTAATCCCTGCAGATGTTCAGGGCTCAGGGCCACACGTCCTCGGCTGAGTGATGTCCGTCTCCCCCCAGATCTCCCTCCTGACATCTTGACATCCTCCATGCTAACACAAACCACTAAAAGCCCGCTGCCCGTTTTCTCTGCGACGGTGTAATGCACAGCTGCACTTAGCACGTATTGTGTTGAGGCTTAAGGAAGATTAGTCAAAGAGCTTTAGCTTGATGCTAAACTTTCATCACCGTCTCCTTTCCCTCAGATATCCCTCTGTGTCATTGTACGAACATACAGTCTGTACAGCTGCTGCATTCGACATCTAAAAGAAGACGCTATGGATCCTTTACGACCCCTCTGACCCCGGCTAACAATGGGGACATTTGGGGGGCAGACGGTTCATGAAAAAACTGATACTTAAGGCCACCTATGGGACACTCAAACATATACACTGCACTACTTTGAAAACAAATGTAATAACCAATTCTGTAGTTTCTGATGAAGACATGTAACTTTCGATGAAAGAAAGATTCACTTATTAACCCTCTATTTTGTATTTTTTTGTTGTTGTTGGTTTGCAGTTACAGTTGGTAACATTAATTAATAAACAAAGCAATGTTTGCTGAAACTGTCACCATATCTTGAGAGTAGTACATGATACAGATGATATATTACATGTCATTTGTTAGACGCTTTTATCCAAAGCGACTAACATACATTCAGTACTGTGGGCAATCCCCACAGGAGACATTTGAGCCCTGGATCTTGAGTCGTGGCTGTGGTCCTGGATCATAGGTCCTGGATGGATATCCTCGTGGATTCACCTTCCTATTATACACACATGCATTTGGTCTACCTATGTTGCAAATGTATTATCTTTTCAATTTACACACGGCATCTATTGCACGTCTGTCCGTCCTGGGAGAGGGATCCCTCCTCTGTTGCTCTCCCTGAGGTTTCTCCCATGTCCCCTTTAAACTGTGGGTTTTCTCTGGAAGTGTTTCCTTGTACGATGTGAGGGTCTAAGGATAGAGGGTGTCGTATTGTCATACTGATATTCTGTACACACTGTGAAGTCCACTGAGACAAATGTAACATTTGTGATATTGGGCTGTATAAATAAACATTGATTGATTGATTGATTTGGGGTGAAGTGTCTTTCCCAGGGACAGAACGACATGCTGACTGCAGTGGGACTCAAACTTGCTATCCCCTGATTCGAAGTCCAGCACACTCTCCACTCAGCCACAGCCTCCCACATATATATTACTGATATTGTTTAGCAAGCCGATAAGAGCAGAGTGGGCCCTCTTTAAAAAAAAGGGGCCCAGTTACTGCATTGTCTTTTTATTTTTCGACGTTCTGGATCACTACTATTTTATTTTACAGCTTAACAGCACAGTTAAATATGTACTGTTCTTTTTTTTACAGATGTTCTGTCTTATGCACTACAGTCAGGATACAGTGAGAGTTTCAGCAAATATGACAGAAAAGTAATTGTTATTAAAGTTTCTTAGTGCAGTTGTAATCTTTCATACAGTACTGGACTCCCATCTTACACATTGACCAATGAGCCACAGAAGAAGGAAACATTTCAAAAACTCTTTTAGGCTCCTGTTCTTGGGAGCTTAACTAAGACCTCATTGAACCCACAGCTCCTGAGGAGGAAGAGGAAGAGGAGGAGGAGGAGGAGGAGGAGGAGGAGGAGGAGGAGGAGGAGGAGGAGGAGGAGGTTCGTATCGAGTGTGTGTGGCAGCCTGTTAACCTTGGGAAGCTCTTCAGAAGCCCAAACACTGATAACACGACATGTGGATCCTCCTGTGGTTGTGTAGCAAAAAGCTTGATGTGAGTCCAACTGAGAAACTTTGATCTAATGTTTCTTCCAGTCTGCCGGCCGTCCCATGAGCCACACACATTTATCTCCCTGTTACTGGTTTTAGTTTTGCCAGAGCAGCATGAAAAGGGAACAAAGAGGGTTTAGATATTGGCACCTACAACTGAGAGAGAAATGTGCTAGTAAGATACATTGTAAATATTTTGTGTTTAGCGTCTGGGACACTATCTGAAGGTCCGGAGAGCTTATCAGTTCGTCCCATTTCATATGTCCAGTGATGGAAAAGCACTCAGGTTTTACTCGAGTACAAGTAGAATAACTATGGGCTTGAAACACTACATTACAAGGGAAAATCCTTCCGTAGTAGACGTACAAAAGTATTATCAGTCAAATGTACACAGTATGCAAATTGGTTCTTTCTTTAGATTATTGTTATTCAGTTTTTATCAGAGGTAAATATATTTCAAATCATTTTAATGTGGTAGTTTTTCCATGTTGAGCAGATTTTAGATTTTTTTTTTTAAATATTGGGTATATCAAAAATTACAGTACGACATCATTTGTTTTTATATATACAAAGTAACTGTTAGTGTTATATAAATGTAGTAGAGTAAAAATGTCATTACTTATGTACGGTAGCATAAAACGAAAATACTCAAGTAAAGTATGAACAAATAGTACTTTATTTGATCCTTAAGTAAATGTACTTTGTAACATTCCACCACTTTATCTCCATTATTTTTGTATGATTGAACATGTAACTGTTAGAGCGCGATGAAAATGGAATGAGTTCACTTAAATGTCCCCTTTATGTTTATTTCCTGTTGGCCAGCGTGGGACTTTTTCTTTGTACAGCATTCATGGTATTCCACAGGCACACGCGTGCATGTATGACCTTGTTTTCTTTCTCGACAATAGCTGGGAAGTTATGCTGCAGCCATCTGTGTTGCTTTGCAATAAACTGCTGAAAGATTTTCCCCGGGAAGTGTGGTCCTTGTCCCGCGCAGAGTCGGACCCTCCTCACATAACAATTCCTGCGAGTACCGGCCCATCCTCACTCCGGGAACCACCGTCCTGCTGGCACGCGCTCGCTGCTTTCCCCTGATTACCAGCTCCAGGCTTTGGATCCTCGGGGCCAAATCTGTCACTCAGGTGTTCCAAGACCCATTAAAACACCCGTCACTCGCCTGCCCCCCCCCCCCCACAGAAACAGCCTCCTGGACTTCACCTGCACAGCTGACAGCTCGGCATCACAACATCTCCTCCAGCTCTGTGTGGTTAATCACCCTGACAGAGGAAGCTAAAGCTAATGCTAACCCACAGCGGACCCCTCACAGCCTGCGGGGGGGGGGGTCCTGAGGACTCCACTAAGCATCACACACTCACATCAAAGAGCTTCCTGAGCTCAAGTGGTCCCTCTCATGGATCATTCTGCTTCCTATACAAGGATGTTTTGCTGAGCGGGTGAAGGGTGAGGTGGTAATTGTTTGAGGATGATTTTGTATTGCCACCAAGTGGGGGAAAGCTAAATAGCACACCTATTACTATACATATATTATATATATATCTCTACTTTAAAGAGTCCTCTCCTGCTGATGTTCAGGTGTATATCAGTATGTAGTGTCTCTACTTTAAAGAGTCCTCTCCTGCTGATGTTCAGGTGTATATCAGTATGTAGTGTCTCTACTTTAAAGAGTCCTCTCCTGCTGATGTTCAGGTGTATATCAGTATGTAGTGCCTCTACTTTAAAGAGTCCTCTCCTGCTGATGTTTAGGTGTATATCAGTATGTAGTGTATCTACTTTAAAGAGTCCTCTCCTGCTGATGATCAGGTGTATATCAGTATGTAGTGTATCTACTTTAAAGAGTCCTCTCCTGCTGATGTTCAGGTGTATATCAGTATGTAGTGGCTCTACTTTAAAGAGTCCTCTCCTGCTGATGTTCAGGTGTATATCAGTATGTAGTGTCTCTACTTTAAAGAGTCCTCTCCTGCTGATGTTCAGGTGTATATCAGTATGTAGTGTCTCTACTTTAAAGAGTCCTCTCCTGCTGATGTTCAGGTGTATATCAGTATGTAGTGTCTCTACTTTAAAGAGTCCTCTCCTGCTGATGTCCAGGTGTATTTCAGTATGTAGTGTCTCTACTTTAAAGAGTCCTCTCCTGCTGATGTTCAGGTTCATATCAGTATGTAGTGTATCTACTTTAAAGAGTCCTCTCCTGCTGAAGTCCAGGTGTATATCAGTATGTAGTGTCTCTACTTTAAAGAGTCCTCTCCTGCTGATGTTCAGGTGTATATCAGTATGTAGTGTCTCTACTTTAAAGAGTCCTCTCCTGCTGATGTTCAGGTGTATATCAGTATGTAGTGTCTCTACTTTAAAGAGTCCTCTCCTGCTGATGTTCAGGTGTATATCAGTATGTAGTGTCTCTACTTTAAAGAGTCCTCTCCTGCCTGATGTTCAGGTGTATATCAGTATGTAGTGTCTCTACTTTAAAGAGTCCTCTCCTGCTGATGTCCAGGTGTATATCAGTATGTAGTGTCTCTACTTTAAAGAGTCCTCTCCTGCTGATGTTCAGGTGTATATCAGTATTTAGTGTCTCTACTTTAAAGAGTCCTCTCCTGCTGATGTTCAGGTGTATATCAGTATGTAGTGTCTCTACTTTAAAGAGTGCTCTCCTGCTGATGTTCAGGTGTATATCAGTATGTAGTGTCTCTACTTTAAAGAGTCCTCTCCTGCTGATGTTCAGGTGTATATCAGTATGTAGTGTCTCTACTTTAAAGAGTCCTCTCCTGCTGATGTTCAGGTGTATATCAGTATGTAGTGTCTCTACTTTAAAGAGTCCTCTCCTGCTGATGTTCAGGTGTATATCAGTATGTAGTGTCTCTACTTTAAAGAGTGCTCTCCTGCTGATGTTCAGGTGTATATCAGTATGTAGTGTCTCTACTTTAAAGAGTCCTCTCCTGCTGATGTTCAGGTGTATATCAGTATGTAGTGTCTCTACTTTAAAGAGTCCTCTCCTGCTGATGTTCAGGTGTATATCAGTATGTAGTGTCTCTACTTTAAAGAGTCCTCTCCTGCTGATGTTCAGGTGTATATCAGTATGTAGTGTCTCTACTTTAAAGAGTCCTCTCCTGCTGATGTTCAGGTGTATATCAGTATGTAGTGTCTCTACTTTAAAGAGTCCTCTCCTGCTGATGTTCAGGTGTATATCAGTATGTAGTGTCTCTACTTTAAAGAGTGCTCTCCTGCTGATGTCCAGGTGTATATCAGTATGTAGTGTTCTACTTTAAAGAGTCCTCTCCTGCTGGTGTTCAGGTGTATATCAGTATGTAGTGTCTCTACTTTAAAGAGTCCTCTCCTGCTGATGTTCAGGTGTATATCAGTATTTAGTGTCTCTACTTTAAAGAGTCCTCTCCTGCTGATGTTCAGGTGTATATCAGTATGTAGTGCCTCTACTTTAAAGAGTCCTCTCCTGCTGATGTTCAGGTGTATATCAGTATGTAGTGTCTCTACTTTAAAGAGTCCTCTCCTGCTGACGTTCAGGTGTATATCAGTATGTAGTGTCTCTACTTTAAAGAGTGCTCTCCTGCTGATGTTCAGGTGTATATCAGTATGTAGTGTCTCTACTTTAAAGAGTCCTCTCCTGCTGATGTTCAGGTGTATATCAGTATGTAGTGTCTCTGCTTTAAAGAGTCCTCTCCTGCTGATGTTCAGGTGTATATCAGTATGTAGTGTCTCTACTTTAAAGAGTCCTCTCCTGCTGATGTTCAGGTGTATATCAGTATGTAGTGTCTCTACTTTAAAGAGTCCTCTCCTGCTGATGTTCAGGTGTATATCAGTATGTAGTGTCTCTACTTTAAAGAGTGCTCTCCTGCTGATGTTCAGGTGTATATCAGTATGTAGTGTCTCTACTTTAAAGAGTCCTCTCCTGCTGATGTGCAGGTGTATATCAGTATGTAGTGTCTCTACTTTAAAGAGTCCTCTCCTGCTGATGTCCAGGTGTATATCAGTATGTAGTGTCTCTACTTTAAAGAGTCCTCTCCTGCTGATGTGCAGGTGTATATCAGTATGTAGTGTCTCTACTTTAAAGAGTCCTCTCCTGCTGATGTTCAGGTGTATATCAGTATTTAGTGTCTCTACTTTAAAGAGTCCTCTCCTGCTGATGTTCAGGTGTATATCAGTATGTAGTGTCTCTACATGTCTCCATGCTTTAATGTTCAAAAAGCTCTTTATTCTTCTCATACTGCCTGTGCTGCAGCACCTCTTTTCACCCTCTGTCTGAAACCAGAGCCCAGTCCGCTCTGATTGGTTAGCTGGCCGGCTCTGTTGTGATTGGTCAACACTTAGAGATGTCCCGCCCCTCAGCCTATCACGTACAATTTTGGCCTTTACATGCACAAACACCTATACAACGCACTACAAGAAAGGGAGAACCCCCCAAAAGGGCCTATTTGAAATGATGAAAGGGAATTGAGAAACATTTAGTGCTGCTTGCCAAATACATTTAACACAAGCACTTATCAGCCAAAATAATACATATTTGCATAAAAAAAAAGAATATAATTAAAATCAGAGGATATCAAAATAGCTGCTGACCTGGTTTTCTCCATGACTTTAAATATATGAACACCTTAATATACGGATCGATGATTAGGAGAAGACTCATTGCCAACTTAGTGTACAAAGGTGATTCTTAAAAGGGTCCGAAAAGTGAAATGTTAGATTCAAATGTGAGTGGATTGATTGCGAACATACCTATTTACATGTGGATGCTTGTGTTATCTGCCCCAGGTGTACACAGCATGGATACATATGAAGTTGAAATATCGAAATAATTAATTCCGCTCATCTGTCACCGCGAGGCAAACACCGACCGCAGCGCAGGTACACCAACACCGCGAGTCACCGTCTGAGCGCCGAGCTAAGAGGAAGCGTCAGGGAAAGAGCAATTAAGCAGGCGCTGACAGCGACTAAATGGCTGGATTAAAGGGCTTGTTCTGTAAAGGCCAGGATGCACGCCGCTAATCTGAATCATGAGGCGAAGACAGGCTGACAGGAAGGGAGGAGAAACAACTCCATGTCACCGATGAATGATTGCAGTGCGTGACAGAGGGACGAGTCAGAGAGGTGAGTTAGAGAAGCGTTAATGAAGCACAGGGTCGATGCTTCTCTTGGAGCTCATTGTGTAAAGAACAATGCGAATCCTTGACACTCTACCACGCATTCCCTCCGGGGTGAAACATAACAATTGTGGCAGATGCCCAAATGTTATGTTCGAATGTGAGTGGATTGATGACATGACACAGTATGATTGCAAACATACATATTTACACATCATTTGGATGCTTGTGAAGATAAAACTAAAATAGAATACAATTCAAAACTATTTAGCAGCATGGATAAATATGAAGTTGAAATATCTAAATAATGACAGACACTGCGTGCCGGACACACTGAGATGCCGAGAGATAGGAGTCGGAGGCGGTGCATCGAAGGTTAATCAGTGGTCACTACAACAATTCATTTAATCTGACTGCATGTTTGTATGTAATCTTTACAGTAGGAGGATATTCAAAACTAATATTTGGGGCTAATTTCTGCCCCTTTAGTACAAAATGTGTCTGCACCTGGAACATCTAGCATTAAGTTGCGAGTTTATATGTGAAATGAGTCCGAATTAAATCCATACAGTAATCACAAACTCTGTCCACCATGAGCGAATGAAAAGGCCTTATTTTGTTAAACAATAACACAATCTGAAATCTGAAAGGGGGGATGTTTGTGCTGTGATTTCTCGATGCCTTTTGAGATGTTCTTTTACACATATTAGCTCTTCTCCACACATTTGTGACACTGTTAGTAGGTGGAGGGGGTACTCACGTTTTCCCGGGCGATGTTTTCATCCAGAAGATGTCGTCACTGGTCATGCCGTGCTCCATCGCTCCTGGGATCTGTAGCAAGAGTTAACGATGTGAGCTAGAGCTGCACTATATATCGTGTTGTGACGACAATGCCCAATGCGCGATATTAAAAAAAAAACGTTGTTAGGACGTGCGATATTAAGTAGGCAAATCAACTCAAACACGTCATGTTACAATTATTTTGCTTGCTACAAAAGGAAAAGTCGCGCGGCTCTCATGTCAGGGTGCTTGAGTGAGTGACATGCCGGCTCTTGCACAGCAAACCACCAATCACAACCGTTCTTGATCACAGCAGGATAACCGAGCTAGCTCAGCTTGTGGCTCTGAGAACTTAAGATCCAGAAGTCCGTGACTAAAATCCGTCATCCGGTTAAATATCGTTAAACAAATACCAATTGTGTAGCATTCAAGTTCAAGAAAGGATGGTTTGCGGACAAAAAAACCCGTCTTTTCTTCAATTCCTGTATTTTTTCATATTGCGGGGGGGAGGAAAATCGCAATGTCAGTTTGTTACCAATATCGTGCAGCCCTACTGTGAGCACAACTATCGACAGACCTATCAAAGTGCAACAAAAGAAGGCAGCTATCTTATGTGTTACGGCTTGTTTGCGTCCACACCACATTTTGACTTTTCATTTGTTTCGTCTTCCTGGTAACCGATAAATCAATGCAACACATGCCGACAGAGAAAAGGAGCAACATGTTGGGGGTAATGTAACGTACATCTGTGGGGTATTTGGGCCGTCCTCCTGTGGCGATCACGATGTTCTTGGCCGTCAGGAGGGTCTGTGTGAGAGGAGGGAAACGCAAAGTCATAGCTTTTGTTCGTATCCTTCAAAAAACAAGGAAACGTCAAAAGGAAGTGGTCTCCACAGTATTCTGCATTCAGGCGATGATGGAAACTCTTTGAAATCACTGAAACAAACGGCAACACCATTTAAATGCTGCAAATGTAAGTGAGGAAGCAAAATGACACTTGGGTTAGGAATCGGTGATTATGTACGCAAACCGTAAGATGCAACACCAACACGTACTTGTGTATGTTTTGGTTGGGAACTGACTGAATGTGTGAGCAGCTCACCTCTTTCCCAGCTTTAGTCAGTCCTCTAACGGTGTGTTCATCCAGCAGACTCCCTCTGAGGTTCAGATACTTCACCTTCCTGTCAGACCCAATAGGCCGCATGTTAATCCTGGTAATGCATCACAGTAACATCTGGTTTCATTTGTACAACTCAAGTTTCCCTTTGTCACAATTATCTTTTAACCCACAATTGCTATTTTTAATAATGTGTGCTACATGTTAAAACAGCATCACTCGAGCTCTTTTTCTTGCAGGAAAATCAAACGTATTTATCAACAATAATTTACAACATATTTATTCAACATATTGTATTTTGTTAATATTTGATATACTACTTTAGATTTTATTGTAATTGCTCTTTTCCACTTTCTAAGTATTTGTATTTTAATGTTGAGCACACTGGTCCTGTAACACACACACACACACACACACACACACACACACACACACACACACACACACACACACACACACACACACACACACACACACACACACACACACACACACACACACACACACACACACACACACACACACACACACACACACACACACACACACACACACACACACACACACACACACACACACACACACACACACACACACACACACACACACACACACACATCACACACACACACACACACACACACACACACACACACACACACACACACCACACACACACACACACACACACACACACACACACACACACACACACACACACACACACACACACACACACACACACACACACACACACACACACACACACACACACACACACCTGAGGGAGTGTTGTTGATTGAGAGGCTGGCTGCAGGGCAAACAGGTGTGTGTGTGTGTGTGTGTGTGTGTGCCAGCAGAAACGTACAGCCTTCAGCAACATTTGGTTTCAGACATCTAAGCAACAAGTTATAGATAGAAATATTCCAATGCTTGGTGGAAATTAGGGTTTTAAGAAATGTCATTATGGAGAAATAAGCGAACATTGCTACAGTGGGCTGTAAATATGGGACACAAAGCTTCCACTGAAACTCCTTAATGGCCTGTTTCTTGCAACATTATTGCAAAAAAAAGAATTGTAAACTTTATCATCATAATTGAAATACATTTGAACAAGGCGCTCAGAGCTGGTGTCACCTACTTGTCCTGGAGCTGAACTCTGTGACCCCAGTTCAGAGACCTCACGTGGTTTTGAACAGCGTCTGCCATGGAGGCCCTGAGAACACACCAGAGGTTAATGAATGAATGAAATTGGAAATATTGAGCAAACATCCATTATTCAAATATGACAAAGTAAAATTTTTGTGGATTATTTTGCCCTTAAGAGAAATTAAAGCAGTGTTCACATCACTCACAGCTTTGAATTTTTAAATGTATATACTTTTCGAAATTGTTCAGGATTCCTACGTAATACATTTTTTGGGGATAAGGTCAAGCATAGAGTCAAATTCAAATAAAACAAGCAAATCGATCCCATTGCCATTAAAAATATATATTTTCCAAACACAATCAGCATCCTTTTCCTTCTTCATTGTCTCCACTAGATGGTGCTGTTGGGCTACTCATAGACTGATTAAGATGAATACATATATGGGGAGAGTTTGGATTGACCTACCAAAAGCAAACAATAAAATAATCCAACCACAATTAGCATCCTTGCATTTCTACATTGTCACCACTAGATGGAGCTGTTGGGCTACTCTTTGGCACGAATCCGCCTGTTTTGACTGATTAAAACAAGAAAATCTAATGGTGAGAGTTTGGATTGACCTACCAGTCGTGGCAGATTGGCCCTGAGATCTGCCAGCCGTACTTCTGAGCATCCTTCACCGCTGTGCCGAGGAGAGCAGCCTGGTGCATGAGCTTCTTAGGAATGCAGCCGACATTAACACACGTACCACCGAGACCCCACTTGGTACCTGTTGGGGAAATCATTTAGAGAAGAAATGAATAATCGATGTCTATAAACCCTACCAGTCAAAAGTTTGGACACACCTTATCATTCAATGGTTTTGATTTTTTAAATTAGTTTCTACATTGTAGATTAAGACTGAATACATCAAAACTATGAAAGAACACATACCTCATGAAGCTGACTTGAAGAATCTAAAATATAAATACATTCTGGACACTTTTTTGTGTACTAGATAATTCCATATGTGTTCTTTTATAGTTTTGATGTCTTCAGTATTAATCTACAATGTAGAACATCATTAAATAAAACCCTTCGAATGAGAAGGTGTGTCCACACTTTTGACTGGTACCGTATATGTTTGACAAACACGTAGCCTTTTTGTAATTAACAGGTTCAGAAATGACAGGTTTTTTACCTTTAGCAGTTGGCTCCACATAATCTAAAACAGCAACCTTCTGTCCCAACTGTGCCGCTGTAAATATAGATATATTGTTAGCGTATTATGAGATTTGCAAAAGCATACATCCCACACATGAAGGAATAACAGGCACTTTAAAGGATCTCACCTTCTTTGGAACAGGCGAGCCCTCCTGAGCCGCCTCCAATGACCACCAGGTCGTAGTCATACTTCCCTGTAGGAGCATATTGGAGGATGAATAGTAGACAGAGCTGCATTTATATACCTTTAAGTAATTCATGTTTTACACAGACACACACATTTATATTAGATTAGTGAAAATGAAAGCAGAAAGCTTAGACATCTTCCGGCGCAGACTGAAAACTCATCTCTTTCGACTCCACTTCGAGCGATAGAATTGCTAACAAAGCACTTATATACTAACAAAGGACTGGCTTACCTAAAGCCAGTTGAGTAGCACTTGAAATGTGTTGGCTCTATGAAACCTGATGTACTTATATGATTCTGTTTTCTTCTAGTTTCTATCTTCCTGGTCGAATGTACTTACTGTAAGTCGCTTTGGATAAAGCAGCTAAATGTAATGTAATGTAATGTACACTGGTCATTGCTTTATGTTGCAGCTTGTAGATGTGGAGCTCATTTAAATCAATTAAATTGTTTTTATATTGCTGTGTAGCCCTTTAAATCCCCACTAGACCAATAAAGGCTTATTATAATATAGTGATATAATTATAAATGTTTGTATTGTTGAACTAACGATAATGGAGGTAGACTATTTGCCTTGGAGATGTAGTGGAGTAGAAGTGCCTCATGTTGTATTATGTAGATGTAGAATACTCCAGTAAACGACTGAGTTACGTTCTACTTAATACAATGGTATCTTGACACAGAGTTCAACACAGAAAATAAGTAAAGTGTTGTGACTTTTTCTCCAGGTGTGGAGAAGCTGCTGGTCACTAACCAGTTCAGTGTGTGAGGACTCGTACTGGTGAATAAGGCCAATACAAACATTAAACCAAGCGGCCATTAGAGATGTGTTTTATGTAGTCTACCTTTAAGAAGGTGGAAGGTCTGGGTAACCAAGGAAACCAGGTGAAGGTGACAGTTATTTCCAGGGTTACATGAACAAGTGCATCGAGCACAAGTTACATCAGCGCTGCTGCTTTGTAAATGAACGGTTTGGCCGTTTTACTTTGTATTTGTATTATCTATTAACCTGAGACAATTCCCTACTTCTTAACTACACAACAGCATATCGTTACATACCTGTCAGGTTTCTAGTTAAAACGTGTAAACAGTTATTCCTCTTCCACCGGTGTCTGCATCTACTGAGCGCCGCCATGTTGTTATTGTGAAAGGACCCCGGTCGGTGTGTGCTGCCCAGAGAAATGCCTGAATATAAATGTGTCGTAGGCTCCACAATCGAGTACAAATTGTACTTTGCAATAGCCAAAACAAATCTGTCAGTATCTGATATATACTTTATGGTAAATAAGATAACACCCCCTTAATGTAAAGTTATATTATAAAGTATGCCGATATGGGGAAATTAAGAAGGATATTAACATACACCTGTGGAAGTTCATGTTCTTGTGCAGCAAGGCTGGAGGAGCTGGAGGGAATCTAGAGGCTTTTTCAAGGGTAATTCTGTAGTGTTAAGTCGATTACTTGACCTATTCAAACCCACAATACCTCTAGTGTGGCAGACCAAAAAACAACATAAGATAATTGAGGAACATTGTTGTCAACAAGAAAGATTGCATGTATTATTTAGTTTTAAACAATTGTATATGGAAGCTAACCTAAATCCTTAGGTTAGTTTCTAATTTCCACCTTCACTGAAAAGTGAAGACGGATGGTTAACTATATTACAATATTTGCTTTTATTAAAATACAAAATACATTTCACTTATTTGATAGTGGTAATCTTTTTCCAGAAACAGTGTCCTCCTCATTTGGGATAACACACAATCCTGACTTAAATTCAGACTGTTCCCTTGCGGGTAAACGTTTTGTCAATGTAGAATAAATCCCATTTTAGTCATTTTGGTGAATTTACCAATCTCTGGAATGGGTTGTTTTCATTTAATTTCAAACCTTTATTTAACGAGATTGGTCCCATTGAGATCATAGATCTCTTTTTCAAGGGAGACCTGCTGATGATTGTTGTAATGAGCATAGCAGCCTCTAGGGGTGCTGTTGTGACTTTAAAGCTTGAGACTTACTGGAAAATAATAACACAATAAATAAGACACATAGTCAAGCAACACATTCTTTCCAGGCATGATTTATTGAAAACACACCAAATGTATACTCTACAAACCAGTATTTTTCCGTTATGTTTAACAAGCGTAATATTTGCCTCTGGGTATTAGTAAAATTAACATAATACATTCTGTCACTGCGGCATCGCTTCTGCTCGCTACGAAAGCATCAACAACTTTACTCCTCTAGGAAATCAAAACCATTATTTGTAATGACTCTATCTTTTTAAAAGTTTATAATACAATGTAACACAAGGCAGAAACCCACCAACAGTCTAACTACTTGGGGTCGGGGAGGGGGCAGGATGAATGAATGAGTTGATTGGAGGAAAAGGGGAGAGAGGGGGAGGTGAACGGACAGAATGGAGAGATGACAGTGGAAAGGGAGGGATATAAAACACACTTATCTAGCATGGAAAAGGTTAAGGCACATGATAGGTACAAACACATCTGCTACTGAGTAGTTCTTTATTTTGACAGTCTTGAATCAGATATATCTACACAGGTAGGTTCATTTGATTCGACGTGTGACCCTGTCCTGCATTTATTTTACAGCACAGTTGCTTGGCTCTTTTATTTTGTAAATGTACAACGCACATTCACAAAACCCCCTTTTTGTTTTTATAAATGCATGTAACCACCAGATCCTTTGGTTGTGGTGCTGCAAAGTGCAGTCAGGAACAGACAAGTCATATGTGGCAAAGGGTTCAGTATGGTCCAATGAAAGCACACACTTCTGAGGACACACAAAAGGGATGCTGGGTATTATAACTTTTTTTTTTTAACCTCGGTAATTAAAATGTATACAATATACGTATTTTTTTGTAGTTTATTGATTTTTACCACAACATACATCTTTGTAAACACTGTGTAAAATATGCAAGCTTGATAAAGTCACATACGCCACAAAGAAAAGTCAATGCAGGCACATGCCATTCGCCTTGATGAGTGGATTCTCTTCCTGGAAAACAGACTGTACACATTTTCACTGGATTCAGTAAACAGTCTCACCAAGCAAGAGAAAAATGGCAATATGATTCTGTATCCCTCTGCTTTGCTTCGTCTCGCTAACCCACCCTTAAACGTTGTAAAAATATATACTATATGACCAAACTTGATGTTTTGATTTGTACAGTGTGATGCCATTTTTTATATTTTGTCTTCCAGATACACTCGTCCTCCTTTTCTCTCTTCTTGCACATGAATGAATATCCAAATGACTCCACACAAAAACTGGCACTTTGAAAGAATAGAATATAAACATCTGTACAGTTTTCTTCATGCTCACAACTGAATCTTTTAGATGCACCGGTGAAGGAGGGTTAAGGGTGTTGCGGTAACTTGGTCTGAAAGCATCGGGAAGAAAAATGAAACAACTCTTATTAACACTCTCGTCTGTCTCCTTGTCTGACCTCTGACCCCTTGGGTTGAAGATGCAGCGGACATGTAACTCATCGCCTTTAGAAAGAACACTGTTAAACCTTTTTTTCTGTAATTTTTTTGACAAATACAAAATATAAATAGGTGATCATCGGCGTAACTCGACACACATTTAAGTAATGTTGTTATTTCGGTTTTACAAACATTGTGAGCCTTTACCAAATGAAATGTGCTTTCCAAACAATGTGATATTAATATACAACTAAGATTTTTTTTCTCCTTCGTTTTTCCTTTTGACCCTAATATACATTTATATAAAACCCAACCGAAAAACCGCTTTTAAATCTATCCTTTCTACAAGAGAACAATCGTCACTCGCCTCTCTTTTTCAGAAAACACAAATCATTTATAAACAAAATGCCTCAAATCCTCTTTAATACACATCATTGACAACGAGCGACCAGCCTGGAAGATTACACAAGTAACCACATTGTTGTTGTTTCCGTTTAAGCGGACTTTTGCGATGCAGTGTGAACAGAAACCGTTTCTCCAACACACTATGTCACTTTCCTTTCTCCAGACTTGCAGACTCTTGACTTCATAAATGAGCTTCACTGTTATCCTCTTTAGATTTCAGAGCATCTCAATGCACTTCTTCTTCTTCTCTTTTAAATAAACACCATGGCCGTTTCTCAATCTCGAGGAAACTGGCTTCCAAGCCAATATTTCAAGGATGCTACATCATCGAGTGCCGCCGAAGTACTGTTCCAATCTCCAGCATACTTGGAATTCCACCGAGGCCGCGTCCTTGGTTTGGGGGTAATTTCGAGGCTGCACATGAGTAGACTTCGCGTCCTTCAAATCCCCACAATGCTTTGCGCACGGACCAATTTCCCCAAATCTGTGGTGGAAAATGTAAGGCGGGGCCTCTCATATGACGCACACCTGCACACTTGCTAGCCTGTTCCACTCTTCGTTTTCCGAATGCCAGGAAGGATTCTTGCCTAGCTTCTGAAGCAAGTGACTCGGAAGACATGTGCTACCAAGCAAGCATCCTCGCGATTGAGAAACGGCCCATGGATTGTAAGTCTGTGTGAACATGTTTATCTGCTACGCTACGTCTCTTCTCAGGATCTCCTTTTACTTTCTCCCAACAATCTTAAAACCAACATCCTGTGACCTTCAAAGACACCCGTCCACTCCTCTTCACACCCAAAAGCTTGACATCACACCGAAAGTCCCAAAAACCCATAAAATTGAACTTATTTTTCTTCCCAAAAAAATAATCATTTGGCGTTTCTTCTCCCTTCCTTCAACACTTTCTTTTTCCTTTCCATCGATCCTTCGTTCCTCCACCAGCACCGGCCTCTGTCCGTTTCTTATCCTCGGTAGAGCTCATCAAGAGTCAACACTGTAACATGTGGGAATGTAGATATGAGAAAGAAATAGCTGTAGTCACTTTTTTTTGTTGATTCCTTTTTTCTGAAAAGCACGAGAATGCTGGCTGCTCCTGCTGGGTAGTTGCTGTTGTGGTCATTATGTATGTATTCATTTTTTAAATCCTCTTTTACTGTACAAAGTCCAACTCCAAAGATGAGCTCCATGTGAAATGGCAGTGGTGATGAGAGAGATCTCCTCTAGCTGGGTGTCGCACCGTCCTTACTTTAAGCCTGGAGCACGTGGACAAGAGAGAAGAATATTAGAACACTCACTCAAACAGTTGAACACAACAACAAGTGAAGAGTTTCAGTCCAAATGGCTGCAAAATGACGACAAATAATAACTGCATTACTATACATTGATAGAATGAGCTACATCTAATCTCTGCTTTTCCTTACTGTCAACACATCTCAATAAAAAGAGTATTTCAATCGTAATGTAAAGACTTCCCTACCCTGGCTGTGGAGCTCACCACAAAGCACATTCCTACTGAAGATGTCAATCTTTAAATCTGAACTAATCAATGTATAAATACTAGAGTGGAAAGTTAAGCAGCAAAAGAGACAGATATTTCTCCTTCTTGGTAGATGAAATTGAGGATAAAGAGAGACTGAATATTTGATTTAAAATCACCCGGAGACCAAAAAAACAACTTTATCTTAATGTTACATTTGCTGTGTTAATTGGCTAACACATTAGCACGGCAACTGACTACAGCCGCAATATGACCAAGGTGATAGTCAGCTTGTTTTGGATTATTGGCCGACTTTAAAGTGATATATTATTGTCCTAACTGTCCTTGCCCTAACTTTTTTTTCTTCCAGTTTTCATTAGTTTTCTTTATTTCTTTGTACTCCTTAATTTCTATACGTTTTTGACGAAATAAGTGCCATTATTATATTGATGCTAATGATGATGCACGGGAGGGCTACTCCCCATAAGCTATGCTTCAGCCCTCCCGCTTCTACTAATCTTGTTCATTTGTGTGTATGAATTATACGTTTTTGCTTTCGATGATTTTAGTAGAATAAATTAAAAAAAAATATATATATATATTATTGTGCCATGGGTTTGCCTTTAGACTGTAGCTTGTTGCGCTGCCCCCAAGTGGCCAAATGAAATCTACATGTTTAACATACTGTATATGCTGTGTTTTTTAGTTGACTCAGAGCTGCACAATAAGACACAGTTGGCATGCTTGCAATTGGACCTCTATGGTACAGATATATCAGGCTTTGCTTCACAGAAAATATGTGTTGTTGGTCTTTACATTGGATTTGTTGAGAATAGGACAAATACAGCTTATCAAAAGTATTTTCCTTAACCATGTCAGACTCAAATGTATCTTTTATGAGCATTGTAAAATCAATGGATGTGAATTTAGAGTGAAACTCTTCAGTTGTGCTCTTATGGCAGACAGCAATAAATCAGTGGGCATTATCTCAGTACTTGACAAATCAAATCACTGTAGACAAATGCTTCGATGGTGTCAGTCCAGATGGCAAATGGAGGCAGGAGACAGAGAAACAGATGCTTAATGTGCCGGGTGAAATCCTGCATGTGCTCGATGGAGTGGAAAACTCACCTGATGATTCATTCGTATCATTAGCAACATGTATTTGTATTACAGACGCACACCATACATCTGTCTCTCTAAAGAGCCACCATGTGATGTGATAATACAATGAATGGAGGTGAAGGAGTTGATCTGATGGCCATTGAGAGATAGGACATGAGGGGTGAGGAGGAGGAAGGCAGCAGTGAGGAGGAGATCAATGCTGCTGCTGGAGACATGAGAATATTGAAGCTCAGCCAGATCAAGTCACTCAGTGGGACATTACATAGTGGGTTCGTTTTGGAGTTTAGTCAAAAACGGTATGGCAAACCGTCAACAATGCACCATACATTTATCATGTTAAGGTTTAATTGCATTACTAGTTTAGATTTCCTTTTGGCCAACAACTAAGATGCATGGACATAAAAAAAGACATTTTTGAAATAAATGAAATTCAGTTAGTCTTGAGGATGTTCTAACAAAATAGTATTTCTCACACAAATCCTTCATTAGATGGAAGTGGTTTTAATTGTAATCCTAATTACTAACACTGAATACATCTTTCTGCTGAAATACATTTTATTCTCTTGACTGAAAAAATACATTTCAGAAAACCTCAACAAAAAGAGAGGCTGTTTTTCTGTCTTCTGTTTCTTATATGGAAATATTCCCATCTCTGTTACATAAGAAGCTACTTAGCAATCATTCATACCATGAATGCTAACGAGAAATATTCAAATCAACTACTTCAGAGCAGAACTGTATGTAACTGGAATGATGTGAGCTCACCCTTCATTACCTCTCTAACTCGGACGCATTATAATGTGGCGATAATGTGTGTGTGTGTGTGTGTGTGCATGATATGAGTTGGCTTCCATCATCAAATCATCGGCGCACATGAATTATTTATCAGAAGATATCTTGCGTCGCGTGTGAGTCGAATGTGGAGAGGAGGAGGTTCTCAATTCAATTCAAAACCTTTATTTATCCAGGTAAAATCCCATTGAGATCAATGATCTCTTTTTCAAGGGAGACCTGCAGAGTCTGTCGGGGTGTGTGTGTGTGTGTGTGTGTGTGTGTGTGTGTGTACTGTATGTGTGTGTGTGTGTGTGTGTGTGTGTGTGTGTGTGTGTGTGTGTGTACTGTGTGTGTGTGTGTGTGTGTGTGTGTGTACTGTATGTGTGTGTGTGTGTGTGTGTGTGTGTACTGTATGTGTGTGTGTGTGTGTGTGTGTGTGTGTGTGTGTGTGTGTGTGTGTGTGTACTGTATGTGTGTGTGTATCTGTGCAAATCTTTTTCTTTCTCCTTCCTGCTTTTCATTAAGGGATAGCTGAGTCCCAGAGGATCCGTCTGAAGTGCAGAGAAATGATTCCCCTTCATCACTTGCTACCAATTTTCTGTTAAAGTGCTAAAATAAGAATTGGATTTTTATGCAATTGTCAGAATATAACAGGTCCATTATCTAAGCCCCGCCCACCTTATTTACTTTCTGTTCTCACATGTGACATGAGGCAGTTTACGATAAGGGGATGAATAAAGGTTTATCGTACGTTATCTTATATCATTTCATGAGCTGATAATCAGGCTAGCTCCAATTAAAACATACAGGTAAGTAAAAGGGCAAACGTTATTGTTACTATTTTGTTATATAATCCTGCCTTGTTTACGTTCATGTTGGACATTTTTCACTGTATATTTTCACTTCTAATGTTACAATTAGGGCCGGGACTCGATTAAAAAAAATAATCTAATTAATTAGAGGCTTTGTAATTAATTAATCGAAATTAATCGCATTTTTAATCACATATAAATATTTGACCTAAGAACAGTGAGAAGCAATTTTTTTCACATGGATTTTAGTATACCATTAGGCGCATTCACACCGCAGTACTTTTCCCACAAAGGTTCATGAGAACTTAGTTCATGAGAACTCTTTGAACCTGGGGGAGGATTAGGCAAATTAAGCCGCTGACGTCACTTCTTCTTCTTCTGCTTTGGGTTTACTGGCAGGCCGCAAACCACTTCACGGCGTATACTGCCGCCCAAAGTCCCCGGCCGGAAGTCCCCGGAGTTGGGGACTGGCTTCAGTAAAAGCTGCTGGGACTCCCAGCAGCTTCTACTGAAGCCTTCCGAGTAAATCGCCAGAACGCCGACACCCTCCTCATCTCCACCGCTCCCATGTTTTATTTGTGTTGCCATAAGTTAGTCTCTCTGCGTTTCTGCGCTGGGCTAATGCTAATAATGCTAATGCGAGGATAATAAAATGGCGGCTTCACAAAACTTTTTGGGAGTTTTACGGGGCGTGGTTTGCAATCCGCCCAGCCAATCAGAAATATAGCTCTTTTCTCACAAGAGAGCCGCTCGAAAGTCCCTGCTCTCTAGTAGCTCTCTGCTCTCTAGCAGGGACTTTCGTGGGGGTAAAAAGGTTCTCATGAACTAATTTTAGTACCCGGCTCTTTTTGGTGTGAACGCGATAAAAGAGGCTAACGTCCACGCTAGCTTCCACGCTAGCTGCTATATGTTTTGCATTGAGGTGATACTTGAGGCTTGATGTGCTGCGGTGATATGCGAATTCCTTTTTGCATAATTTGCACACAACCGTGCTCTTATCGACGCTTCCATCCGTCCGTTTTTTAAAAGAACATTTCCCACTGTTGTTCACTTTGGTTTGTTGTTGTCTGAAGTCATGAACGTTAGTTGGTGCTCCAGTATAATCGGTACGCCTGAAACTCATCCAGTGAGAAACGTTCCGCGGTGCAAAAATAAGTGCGATTAAAATGCGTTAATTTTTTTAACGCGTTAATTTTTGTGTAATTAATTAATCTTAATTAACGCGTTAAAGTCTCGGCCCTAGTTACAATACATTAAGACAATGATTGGAAATGTTATGCCGTGAACTAAGCCTTTTAGCTTTGAGCCCTATAATTAGTTTGAGTTACTTGAGGTTATATTATCGATGTGGTTTGTTTGTCTGATTGTTTGAAACATTGGTACATTCAATTGATCGGCAAGTGATTGATGAACATGTCAAGGTGCAGGGTGATGGAGTGAGAGGTAGAAACAGGGGAAAGGATGAACAAACAAGGAATGAAAAGGATGCTGGGATGCAACACAAAAGGTGAAGGTTGTTATTTTGTTGTGCTTTTATTTGGTCAGACCTACCATGCATGCATTTAGACCCAGGAGTCAACAGGCTGGGGCTTTACATCACAAGCGTCCACCAGACTGACCGCAGGCCTGTTACTCCTGATATAGTGCTTCCTATTTGTGTCATTCTGTAGCCACAGGAGGACGGGGTTACAAAAAGAAAACACAGCAAACAAAAAAGAAGTCAAT